>NC_056742.1:67729315-67909315 GCF_019279795.1 Protopterus annectens
GCTACAGTTTGAATCATAATGTCACATTGCTCCAATTGTTCCTCAGGGCTATGGATATTCCAGAAGAGGTAATGCCAGTCATTTCCATTTCATTCTTAATATTATTCAAAAAAATGCACGTAACATTTTTAACCCATCCTATTTTTAAGCTATTTGTTAACCAGGTGCACCATCTAATTAAGTGACTTGCTCAGAGTTACACAGTAGGCAAATGAAGGTAGAGTCAAACCCTGTACCCTTGCTAACGTGAGCAACTCATTAAGAGCTTTGAGTCTTAATGCTCTGCACTAATTGCCAGACTTTTATTACTATCTTCATTTTCTGATGAAGCACTGAAGTTTTAAAAAGCAACAAGTTGCAAAATCACTGAAGTTTACAGTCAGTCAATAATGCCAGTCATTAGAGTTTCATAGTTCTTGTTCAGAAAGTGCATGCTGATGCAAAATGCATTGTTCTGCTAACATTTTAAGTGAATTACAGTACTCAGTCTATTATCTGACTCCAGTTTTGCAGAACACCTCTGATTTTGTTTCATATTTTCTTTCTTCTGTTAAATCACTGACAACTGTAGTCAATTATGCTAGTCATTATGGTATCAAAGTCCTTATCATTCAGAAAATATATGTCCATGCAGCATCTATTTTTCTACTAACTTTTCAAGTGAATTAAAGATATTTGGCACTTACAGCTCTAAGATGTTAAAATATGCTTCATGTAGTCAAAGGACAGAGTTTGTATAGTTTCACCTCCATTTGCCTACTTCGTGACTTTGAACAAGCCACTTAACCAGACAGTGCTTATTGGCCACCTCTAAAAAGAGACACTCTGTCCAGTGGGTTTACCTGGCTAACAAATAGGTAAAATAAAATGATACCTGAAATTTTTCTCCCCCCTTTTTTGACTTTGTCCAAAATTCCTGAGCAAAGAAATTAAGAGGTATTTTGGTATGTTCTATAATTTATGGCTTCCTGGCAAATTGGTGCAGGTTGCAGTCACTAAATTATGACAAATGTGTGAATTTCAGAGTTTGTATCCTTCAGAAAATGCTTCCTAGTGCAAACATACTATTCTGGCACATTTTAAAGTATATAAGAAATATTTAAAATCTGTTCTCTATTTTTGTGTCTTTGTCTCTGAATTTTGAGCCAATAGGTTAAAAGGGCATTGGGCATACAATGAGTTACACTGTATAGTACTCAAAGTAGCAAGCTGAAATATAATTCTAGGTCATTATTAATGTGTTTGTTCATTCATTAAATTGCAAACAAACATCTGATATATATGCAGTCCTACAAGTGGCTGTAACTTATTTCACAAATCTGTTCATGTGTGTGTATATGTGTATAAATACTTAGTTCCTGTATCCCTGAGAAGGTATGGCATTAAAGAAAAAAAAATCAAATGTATAAGCATGAGCATCATCCTTCCAGCCATGTTCTTTGTGTGTGAGCCTCAGATTCCTTGTTTTGTTGACTGTTGACAGCATGTTTATTGTCTGGATGCAAAAAAAATGGACAGCATGAAGTTCTAGTTTAATGTGAATATTGTATCAATGGATACAATTTTAATTTAGCATGTTTTTTGCTGGTTTACAGTTATGACATACACAGTGTTTGGGCTAAACAGATTATCTGACACTTACTGCAGATGAGTAAGGCTGTAAGCTGTTAATAAGCTGCTTTCTTCTGTAGTGCAGGGTTTGATTTTCTCAGCCTTCAGTTGGCTTTTGTGTGACCTTAACCAAGTAACTTCACCAGAGAGTAATCATGGGCTGCCCATGAAAAAGGATACTTAGGTCCAGTTGGATGCCCCAAACTGTTAGCAAATGTATTACACATTTGCCTTTTGAATTCTTGCACACTTCAGACAGCAGCTAATTAGTGTTTCACTACCTGATGGTTGACTATGAATCCCAGCAGATTTGTTATAGTTTAATGGGTTGCCACATAGGTTCAGAGGTTCATAGGAAATTACTAGGCTAAAGTCCTAGAGCCTTTACAAGCCTGGCCATATTTATCCTGAGTTGCATCAATTGTCAGTGGCTAGGTGAGTGAAGTTCACAGAGATAAAGGTCTATGGTAGTTAATACCAACTTTCTCTGTCCAGGAGGGACATGGGTGCCACCCCAGAAGTGAATTTGTAGTCACCTATCTATTGATTTAGGTTGTGTTTGAAGAGGGTCAGGGAGTAGTTCTGTTTCACGTGAATTGAAAGTTTGTTTCAGAGAAGTGGCAGTCTCTGGAAGATGTATCATTCTCTCCAACATGACCTGCTCATGATAGAGGCTAGGTTAGTATCTCTGGGGCGAGTGATCTTCTGGCAGTTTGATTTACGAATGTGTAGCATCTCCATTAAGGCCGGGTCGGAGACTACCGTGTAAGCCTGGCACCATACCTCTCAACCTGGAAACATCAAAAATCTGAACAAGGCCCATGAAAAATAGGTACAAATCTGCACACTGATTAACATAAAATTAGCATACATAATTGTGTTACCACGCCCACTCCAATGGAATTGTGGGATGCCAACTTTCAAATGCAAACTGAAGAACCGACAACCAGCAGTCATTCCAATGTCCCATTACCTGGCTATTTCTCCCCATTTGCCATAAACACTAATGTGTGCATTCTGCTTTACTTCTACAATGATTATTTGGATTTTATTTTTACATTTTACAGCCCAATGCACAAACACTAATAGACATCTGCTAAACAAAACAATAGACTTGGCATTAAAACTTCTCTGCCCTTGAAACTTACATTCATTGAAACAGCATTGAAACCCAGCACACCACATCCAAAGAAAATACATCTGGTCAGTGGTGGACAAAGATTAGCTTTGGGCTGTTTTCAAATCATTGGCCCCTTGCACACAAAACAAGAAACATACATGTGTTCTTTGATACACCTTCCTGACTTTATTAAATTATATCCCTTGTATAATAAAGCACACTTGTTAGACAGAGTGCATTTTTAATTTGTTTGAACTTTTTTCCAATAGGATGTAGGCAATGAAACAAAATGCATGAATCAGTAATGACAAAACTGCCCAATTCAGAACATTTCCATCATAAAAGTCTACTTCTACACCCACACTATAAATAAAATGACAGTAGTGTATGCCATAGACATCTTGCACAGCTTCTCACACTTATTCTCAATTTCTGGTTTTTTTTTGGGAGGGGGGACAAAAGACCAAAATCCCGGGACACATTTTAAACATTGCTTGTATAATTTTGGAAAGTTGCTAGAATAAATTGTTGTGTTACCACCATGCATTTCACTGGCAAGTCTTGAACCTAGGACCCTGTGCACTACAGTCAGAGCAACATACCGCTAGGCCAAATCAGCAGTTTCCTGAAGGATAGAAAGACTGAAACTTAAATGACTATCATTTAATGAATTCAGTTCTCACTTCTTACCATAGCTCTCAACCTCTAAGCACAAAAAACCTGGACAAAGCCAATAATGGGATAATACAAATTCATTTCTCACTTCTCACCATAGCTCTCAACTCTTAGCACAAAAAACCTGGACAAAGCCAATAATGGGGGAATACAGCCCCAAAAATAGGGAAACATTTCAAATACTGATCTTATAAACTTAGAAAATTGCTAGAATAAAAGGTTTTGTGTTACCATTTATTTTCTCAAGAATATGAAGTCTGAAATTCAAATGCCTGTCATTATTTAATGAATTCATTCCTGCATTGATTTGCCACAAAAATCCTGAAAACCACATCTTTTATGAGGAACAGATAAAACAAAATCCTGAAAACCACAGATTTTATGAGGAACAGATCAAAAATATGTGGAACAAATTCACAAGTGGTGGTGGCTAGGGACTTGAGGCTCTTTTTACCTTGTACCCAAGGGGCAGCCACACACAGTCATACATCCTCCAACACTACTTATCTGCTAAATTTCCTGACACTTCCCTCTACCATGATCTCACCCATTTAAAGTAATGGGTGAACACTAGCATTTCTCTGAGGTAATCACCACCTCTGCAGAAAGATTATGCATTTACTGCAGACATTTCTGGGGAAAGAGCCCATGACTAATTAACATAAGACAATTTGCCACAGCTGCTCATTAGTTCTAGCAGTAGGTCAGAGACACAACCTGCCACTGTGCTGTACCTCTTCAAGGTAGGTAATAGGGCTGTCTAAAAATTGGAAATGGCTAACTGCTGGTGGTAATTTGTCTGAATCCTATCTTTAGTCTGTCATTACTGATTAAACCTAGCTAATATGGTTAAACTTTGCAGTATCATCATGTAAAAATTACTTATGCTAAAATGCACCCATCAAAGACAATACTCAAACAGGAAAAACTCCGAGAATACATTCACAGTGCATTGAGTCCTTTCATTCAAATAAATATACTGTATTACTGCTGAAATGTTCCAGTATAGGACTCTGGTTTTGAAGTGATGGAGATGTCATTTTAAGAGTCAAAAGTCTTCACTTCTAATCAGTCAGTACCAGAGGCAGCATTGTAACAGCCAGTGAAGCAAACTGATCAAGCAAAGAAGTATGTTGCACTTCACTAACAGAAGCATTTTTCAACTTCTGTTTTCTTAACTTAGCCATCTTCCTTCTTGATTAGCCCTGCTCTATCACCTCCTACACCCCAATTAAAAGCTGAACAGCTACTTACTATAAAGTAACCCATCAACTCTTTAATGATTAGAGGTAGTGTTATACTGCAACATGTTAAAAGAAAGAAAGTTTATGATGCATACTGCTCTGTCTTGTAACAAATCTAGACTCTGTTCCAGAATGCAATGGGTACATATTTTTTAATCTATAAAATACCCATTCTTTTCAGGATTATTTTAATTTACAGCATGGAGTTGTGTGTTTTGATGTTTCTTACAAAAATGATATTAAAATGGTTCTCTGGGAAACTGAAATTACTTTACAAAATTTCAGTTACAAATTATTATAGTACAGTTGAACAGTTGGATCACATAGCGGATAGCATTATCGCCTCACAGCAAGAAGTTCTCTGGTTTGATTCACAGCCGGGGTACCTTCTTGTGAGGAGTCTGCATGTCCTCCCTGTGTTTACATGACTTTCCTCCAGGACCTCCAGTTTTTTCCCACATTCCAAAGACATGCAGTATGTGGGCTGGACACTGTAAATTGGCCATAGGTGTGAGTATGTGGTGTGGTGTGGGTGAACTATTGCAGCAGGGCTAGCCACCAGTGGTGCAAACCTTGGCTATAGATGATTGTCACTACTGAAGTCACGCCTAGACTCCATGAGCAAAAATGGGAAAAAGGGATTGCGGATGGATGGACAGAGTTTAATATTTGCTAAGATGATGGTGAATATATAAAATAAATTTGTAAAAGAACTGACACACTTGGAATTATTTTGGTTTTGCTAAAACAGTGGTGTATTATTCAGACTGAGCAAAAAAATGTTAGGTGAAGTATGATTCCTCAATTTTGTGAATTATTTAATAATGGCTCTAGGTTAGTTGTCAGACATAAGTGAGCAACTCTGATTTGAATGTAAAATATATTATTTACTCACCAGAGGAAAAAAAATTAAGATTTGAAAAGACTTGTACATAATTGTAAGCAGTTTTTGTAGCAAAGCATAACAAGACATGACCAAAAGTGATTCACAAAGTATAACTGTTAAGTACAAACAACTCATTTCTCGGTGTGCATCTCTTCACCTAATGCCATCTGCTGAAACAGCAAGAGAACCCAAACAAAATAACTGCAGAGACAGTAAACACACTTGCAGTAGCATTTAGTGGAGTAGAACTGGGTTTATACAATGGGCTTGCTTCACTTTCTTTACAAGGATCACAACACTTTGAAGTTTTACAGCAAAAGGATATCTTCAGATGTAGTTATAGAGTTGTTCTCCATTTCAGGCTGTTCTGGTGAACCTTTATAAGCTATCAGATCTACTTGAGTGAGTTGAAGGAGTAGTAATGAACTATATTTTGTTCTTTGTTCAGTAGGCTGAACACTAAGTTAAGGAATTACACACACACACACACACACACACACACACACACACACACACACACACACACACACACACACCCTTTCCAAACATACCTGTTTCAGAACTACATAAAAGGTTTCCTTACTTCAAGTCTGCTCGCATTGAACAGCCAGCCTTTCTAAATCTTTTCCGTTCCAGAATAAACATTGAACAGCCAGCCCTTCTAAATACGTCCACTTGCCAGCCAGCCCTTCTAAATCTGTTACGAATAACAAAAACAGCCAGCCCTTCTCTGTTCCTGGAGTGCCGTTCCCTTTCTGTTCAGAATAACAAAAGCAGCCAGCCCTTCTCCATTTCTGGAGTGCCATTCCGACTCGCAAAGCATTTGAACAGCCAGGCCAGCCCTTGAGCCCCCAGCCAGAAATGCATATATGATGCAAGCTCCTTGAGCTCAATTCTGACAGGCTTGTAGCCCTGACAGTGATGTCATCAGCTCACAAAGCGCGAAAAAATAAAAAACAAAGAAAAAAATTGGAAATGAAGGGGTGCCACTCAGGAATCGTGGCACCCCATTATCTGGACCCCAAAACTCGGTAAAAATGGAGTAATTTGGTGTGGTTGGGAGGTATGCTTGGCACAGGTCACCCCTTAGCAACCTGCAGGAGATGTAATACAGTAATATGGCTTTCAGTCTTTCTGGATAAGACTCATTCTATGCATCCTGTAATTTGTTGGTGAGAAACCTTTGTGGTCTCTCCAGTTGTTACAGGTATCTGGTGAGGTACATACAAAAGGGTGTACTGTACTCAATTATTGGTCTGATGAGGGCTGAATATAATGGAATTGTAACATCCATACGTCCAGATGTGATGCCTTTACTTATAAAGTGCAAATAAATAGATAAATAAATAAGATGTACCACATAGAAGGATTTTATTACTGCTGTGAATACATGGTGGTCAAAGTTCAGATTGCTATCAACTTGAGTGCCTAGATCACATACCACTGGGTCTACATTTAGGGGAGTGGTGTCTATAATACATTTTCAATAAATGTGAGTTTCAAGGGCAGAGACATTTACTATTGCTCATATGGCCAGATTTATTAATGCCTACACTAAGTGTACACAATTTGTTTTCAAGAACATTCCTGCCACATTTTTGTTTTCTAGTTACTCAGAAAGATTACACTAAGTATACATGTAGTTTACACCTTGTGGCAACTTTTATGTATCCCCCTCATTATTTAAGTTTGCAAGAAAATTGGTAGGAAAACTAAAATTAAGGGGAAGAAGATGTGAGTTATGCTTGTGTTGTCTGCTCTCTCAGATTGGTGTACATTTAGTGTAGATGTTAATGAATCCCAGGGTCAGTCTAATTTCAGTGTGAGATATTTTGTTTTGTTTATCAAATGGCTCTTGGTGTTTTTCCTTTAAAATCTGAAATAAAAGCTTTAAAGTGCATCCACATATCTAAAAAAGAAAATAGCTTGTACACTGACAGAACAGTGTTTCTGGTAAATGGGGAGAGACAGCCAAGTCATGGGATGCTGCCAGGGAACAAATTTTAAATACTATTACCCTGCCTAGGATCTCATGCAACCATGATTCAGCTCTGATACAATGGATCTTTCAACTGTACTAGCCAGTAACTTGACCTTTCCCTGTGCTAAAACTGGTACTTATTTCATGTTCATCAGCTACAAAATTTCAGCAGTTTAGCTTAGCAGTTTATGTTTTGATTGTAGTATGGTGCCATAGATGGACATTCGGTCTCTAACCATTTAAAAAGAGATGTTGCCATGTCAGGTACCTATTTTTCAAAGGGCAAGTGTTCCATTCTTTGGCTTTAGTTTTAAATACTCACTTCACATCTGCTCAAACATGGCTGCTCATTCAGTCTCATTCATGTTTTCTCACTACACTGGAGCAGTATGTGTCGCCTCAAGATAAGTTATTTAAGTATTCATCCAAAGTTCCACACATCTCAGTGAAACAGAAGACTTCAAAAAATTCTCACTGTGTCCGTGAGCTGGAACAATCCTGCAATAAGAATAAGAAAATAAAGGTAGGGTGAGGGGTTAACCCTCAACATGGAGTATAAAAAGGGTATGTTCCATGAAAAAGAAAAACACTTACTTTACTTCGCAGATAATGCTTCTGCAAGAAAGTTACATCCTGTGTGAGTACTTGTGTGTAGAAATTATGTGTACACAATGAAGTAGTCTTGGAAAATTAGGGTAGAACATTTCTAGTTCTAGTTGTCCATTCTGAGGTGTTATAAAAGAATCAAGCAGAGTTGATATACTAAATGGGATATTTGATGCTCCTAGTAAGTCGTTTTTAGAGAGAATTCAAATATTGTCATCTGTGATCATTGGAAACTAATAAAAAAGAAATTAGATGAGGTGGCACTTGTAAATGCAAATTGTACAGTCTTGAAATATTTCTACTTCTGGAGAACATGAACATTTGTACTGTCACAGTAGATTTGATGATATCTGTACTATTTCAGATGGAGGTATGGCAGAATCTTTATATTTGAAAAAACAGAATTTTAAATTCAGACTGGAACTTAGAAGATATGGACAAAATTTACAATTGCTACAGTTAGTACTAATAATCCAATATCCATGTTAAGCCCTGCTGTCACATTCTTTCCTTTATTTACATTGAACGGGTCTATATTAGAACATCAAAGTTTCAAAACTTTAAATGTTCTAATATCGAACCCTATTCAGCAAAAGCTGAAAATATCAAAGCAACAGAAAAACAAATTTTTTCCTAGGCAAAGAATCCGGTTGTCCGTTTCTGTTGCTTTGGTATTTTCAGTGCTGTGGTGGAAAGTTACGGGTCGGGTTCAAGCAAGTGTGTGATTGAGTGTGGGTTAGGGTAGTTAGGGTTAGGGTGCGGGTTAGGTATGTGTGCGATTGTGTGGACATGAGGGTTAGGGTGGGTTAGGTGAGTTAGGGTTAGGGTGCGGGTTAGGTATGTGTGCGATTGTGTGGACGTGAGGGTTAGGGCAGGTTAGGTGAGTTAGGGTTAGGGCGTGGGTCAGGTAAGTGTGCGATTGTGTGGACGTGAGAGTTAGGGCAGGGTAGGAGAGTTAGGGTTAGGGCATAGATGAGGTGAGTGTGTGATAGTGACGGACCTTAGGGTTAGAGTTTGGGTTAAGGTATGTGGATAGTTAGTGGTGTGTGCATAGTTTAGTGCAGGGTTAGGTGTAAGATTTTAGGTGTATGTGTGTGGATTGCTGTTTGTTTAGTGTGCTTGTGTTGTGTGTATGTGTTTTGGAACAGCAAATTTTTTCCCTAGGAAAAAATTCGCTGTTCTGTATGTTCGATATTTTCAGTTTTCGCTGAATAGGGTTCGATATTAGAACATTTGAAGTTTTGAAACTTCGATGTTCTAATATAGACCCACATTAAACATATATGCTCCTACGTACATTGTATGGCAAAAATGCTACAATAAAGCAGTATTATCAGGGGAATTTAGCTATACAAATAATCTAATAGTTTTATATATATATATATATATATATATATATATATATATATATATATATATATATATCAATATATACGTCAAAACATTACAACATTTCTTTAACAAAAATAATTTGGCACAGAAAGTAGGTAACCAAGCAAGGTACATTGAAGCTTTAGAGACTGTACTCACTTATACACGGACTTCGTTTCCAACACAGATATAATTAATTCTTCTACATAATCAGATTAGAACAGCGTTATGTTTAGTCTTTTTTTTTTCAAATAGAATTTTTATTGATGTTCAATTTAACAACATCACAAAACACAGAATAAGAGTATCATTCAGTTACAAGGTAGTAGGTGAATACAAACTAAATACAAACTATATACACCAGTGCTGCATGTATAATATAAAGATAAACATCAGGATGAACTTAAGTAGAAAACACAAGAGTGAGCAAATTGAGATTCCACCTGAACACATAGTATAATTATTTATGATGTACAATCTAAAGCAACAATCATATTTGGGAAGATTGTTTGCCAAGTGAGCCACACACCAGTTGGACAGCGAAAGGGAGAAAACAGAAGAAAGAAAGTGAAAAGAAAGACGCAACAATAGGGTAGTAGCCATTAAGATTGCAACCTCCAAGTTAAGTAATATGCAAGTTATAGGATAAAATTTCAAATATGGCATCCCAATACTTTTGAATGTAGATACATTTCTTGGGACTAATTAATAACAGTTTTTGCGAGGAAATATATTTAATCGCCATGCTTCTGAAACCCATACATGACAACTTAGTCGGATCCATCCAATTTTTAATAATATAGCATTTGACAAGAAGACAGAGTAATTTAAATGTGATATTTTAACCTTGGGATAATCATGTCTGTAATATGTAGAATTACCATTTCCCAGGAGAGGGTTAATTTGTAGTACCCCATTTTTGAAGTCTCACCTTAAGAGAGCACCAAATGTTATGTGAGTATCTACAAAACCAAATTATGTGTAGGATGTCTGCTTTGGGGTAAGAGCAGCAAGGGCAAACAGTTGAGACATTCAAATTAAATTTATTTAGGTGAACAAGAGTGAAGTATAGGTTATTGAAAATCATAAATTGTGTGTAAGTAAGTTTTTTAAACGGGGAGAAGGAAAGAGATTTAATGGCTGATAATTTCTGCTCCTTCGAAAAATTCAGACCATGCAGGTTCCAGTAGTTAGCAAATAGTAAATTATCTTGGTGTAGAATTGTGCTAATCATCCTATAGGCAAGGGATAGCATACTCTTTTTACTGGTTAGAGTTTCTAATAATTTAGTGACTAGATTTAGAGCTGGACAACCTATGTTGAAATAGAAGGGGAAGATGACAATAAGATCCCTTAATTGATGCAGAATTAAGGTATATTTTTTAGATAGACCTAGAACCTGCCATAGATCTGTAAGTGACAACTCTCTATGCCTGAGAATATCCCATACAGTGTAATCTTTGATAAGCAGGTAGTTATTTAAGTTAATCATGTTCCTGTTTAACTGGAGATTTGGATTTCAGTGAAAAGGCTGCAGTTGCATGAGGGCTTTGTCCAGATTGAGTTGCCTGAAATAGATAAAGAATTTTGGGGATAATGTTCATCTTAATAGTTGAAGTTTTGGCTAGCATAGGAAGTTTCAATTGTTGCCATCTAGACAAGTCTTGTGATATTGTCGACCATATTTTCGATAAGTTGAAGTGTAACATAGAAGATGAGGAATGATCGTACCAAACTCCTAGATATTTACAGGAATATTCAATATGGAAGGGAGAGTCTGGAAGAAGGAATTCTCTATGTGCTTGTGGGTTAATCGGGGAAAATACAGGATTTGTCCTTGTTAATCAGAAATCCTGGCAAATGTATTCAATTTGGTGGTTATTTTTTTTGTATCAGTTAAGGGGTGTTCAAAATAAAGGTTCAGATCATCCGCAAATGCGGTCAGCAAAACTTTGGTATCTAAAACCTTGGGAATTGAATGGAATGTTCTTTGTTTCAAAGATAGGAAGAATGGTTCTAAGTATAAGTTAAAGAGAAGGGGGGAATGTTTAGTTTTATAGATGAACTCCAAAACAAGTTATGTCTGAAATACCATGCCATGCCACACCAACCAGTAACAGTAAGCATCATACTAAAAAGATTCCTGTAAGATTCCTCTAGCCACATAGGCTAATAAGGAATCCCAGAGCCCTATGCTTCATTCCAAATCTTGAATCAGGGTCACAATCCTACTGGACTTAGAATGTTTACATTCATACAGAATGCAAAGGTCAAATCTCTAGGTAATGGAGTAGCCTGTTTAAGTGAATGCCCCTTTTTGTCATAGGTGGTGCTCTACCTGCATATCAGTTTTGATACTACAGGCATTATATGATGGAAAGGACAATCAATTTGTAAAATATTTTATAAAGAATAACATTTGTGTAATTCATGAGGTTGAAACGCAGAAACTGTATGCTGAAAATGTATTTTGAAAATGTTAAAAAATTGCGAAATTATGAGTGTTTGTTCTACTGCGGTGGTTGTGCTGCGGTAGCATTGCCCTGTTCGATTCTCAGCTAGAGTGTCTTCTGTGTGGAGACGTGTGAATGGGCGTACCTTCGTTGAAGGTTGTGCATCAAGGCTGGCAACTTGGCACATAAAAATCTACTGCCAATCATTAGCGGACCGGAGTTCTGCTGTGGCGACCCCTAACCGGGAAAAGCCGAAAGACACAACATGAGTGTTTGTTCTACTTCTTGACAGTACACTAAAATTATGTATGCTTAACTAATTTTCTTTAGAAAATTCTTGAATATATTTAACTTCCTTACTACTCTCTGCAACAGATTTTCAGTGTATTGCCCAAGAGGTCTGTCCTTGTGGGGTCTGTCCTTGTGTTGTTGTACCTGATTCTTTTTATATTACAAACTGTGAAGTTTTTTAATGCAATTGAGAAACAACAGTTTAACAGTTTGTGGGATGAAAATCCATACACAACATGTCAAAAAAGGGGTCAGAAAACCTTACATTGTAGTGAGTTAATTTGGTGTTTTTTTATACTCCTTTCCATTGTTCTCCAATTTAGCAAAAATGTGGCCAGCTCAGCTGCTGCAGAGGGATAAATCTGTGACAGCAACCCAGGTCATCCATGTTGTATAAGTATTTCAGGCAGTTATTGGAGCTGCTGTGGAGGAAGAAAGTAAAGTAACGACTCTTCCATTTCAACTCTTTTGGGGGGAGGGGTTGGACTGAGTATGACATGCTAAGGTAATGGCATGTTAGTTTTAGAAAGGAAGCCATTTTAAGCATATGTCCAAGTCCGAGCAAACAATTTTCCCAGGGTTATGTGTACCAAGGCAACTAAGACCGTCCTCTGTAACAATCATTGGCCTATATAAGAGCAGTAGCATGTAAGGGGAGGAGTCATACGACAAGAGTGTCATTCCCTACAGAGTACAGTCCTCTGACTCCTGTAACTATCACTTTATCATTAGGGGAGCCCCTTGAGAAGATACCACTGTTGCTGTAGACAAACTGTGCTTGTCACAAAAAAGAAAGAAAAAGCCCTTAAAAACAATAAAACAGCAAATTTATTTCAAAAGGTAAATACCTTCACCATAACTTATTTTCATGTCTAAAATCAAAATGTCTTATCTGTCTTCACTCCTCATGAATGGCATAACTGTTGTTATAGAACAATTCTGTAAAAATATTTTGCAAACCAAATTTGAAAATTTGCCATCTCTCAGACTTCACATCAAGAACAATGCAGCTGCCATTGTATAGTTTTTATTAATAATGTTAAAACATTGCAAAGTTTTAAGATTTTCATATTAACTTTTGAACATACCCTCTATAGGTCCCACCTCATGAATATCATCTATCATTGCACCACTTTGTCCAAAAACATCATTTTTACAAATAGATTTTAAAACTCTTCCTTATTAAGGGAACAATGCATAATATTGTAAATAATACTTTAATAAATATTTACAAAGACATATAACATTAACTTTAACTTCAAAAATGTACTCTACTAAATTTTGTAGCTTCTGATAGTTTAACACAGAATATTCAAATGTTCATTTTCCTTTAAAAATAACTAATTAAAAGTTAACCCATACACAATCAAAAACACTTTTTCTGTTTTGGGTCTAAGTGAACATTTAGCCTTTGTTGCCTTCTAATGATCCTTTCAATACCCACCCACTCCCATTCATTACCAGTGCCCATACATAGTAGGGAAAAAGAAGTGAGAATCACACAGGATCACTGTCAACAAACAGGAATATTATTTTTATGCGTTGTGATTTTTAACCCCATTCCTGATAAGCAAGTACATGCACCACAAAAGCGGGGCTAGCTATACTACCCCAGTGATACTTGCACATTCCTGTGTAGTTACTGACATGTGTCTTATAGCAGAAGTAATACTCGTCAGGCCATATTGAATGCCATAGACCATATGCTGCCTGTTAACTTGACATCCAAACTTAACTTTCTGTCAGTCTTGCCATTGGTCAAGGTTGCCTCCATTCCCCACTAGGATGGTTGAGCCAATTTGGACCACTCACACCCTTGTCCTTGCCAGTTCCCTCAGAATCTGATTTGCTAGTTACTGCTGGGTCATCTAGGTCACAGTCTGGACTTCATTCCTCTTCTCACTGGAGCTGACAAATTCAAACAACCACATTAATTTTAATTTATCAAAGCTCCAGTTACCTTGGCTAGAGGATCTATATTTTAGTAAAAAATATATTAATACAATGCAAATGCATTTAAATTGAGAACTGCATATGCTGACTGGACCAAGCAACCAATGTTCCTAGTTGAAATCTAATATTATTTGTAGGAAGACATCCAACCAATTATAGCTACTAAAAGTAAGAGCTAAACCTGTAAATGCAGATCATTCTCTGTCTCCAAAGTCAGACACACACACACACACACACACACACACACACACACACAGAAAATGCAAATATTAAAAAGAAAATGTTAAATAAAAAATATATATATGACACCTCAAGAAATACCAGATGCACAAGTAATTAAGTGTTGTCATCGGTGCTTAGATTATTCCTTGAGGTGCAATTTTTTGGGTTTGAGTATTCCTTGAGGTACAATTTTTTTGATTCATTTGTGTTATAGCCTTGCTAAAATATGTTTTACACACTTAAATTCATTGATCCTGTTGTCCAAGTCTGAGAATCAAAAACTACATAAAGTTGGGAGTTAGCATAATGGTTAAGCTGTATAAACACCAATACAAAGTATATGGTTTGATGCTCACTTTTGAGAGAAATTGACTAGGCTTAAAATGGACCATAATAGCAGCTAACCTAGTATTTGCCTATGAATCTATAAAAAGATCAGATGTTTTAAATGTGTAAAAGAAAGCTCACATCTATCCACTGTCACTATCCAAGCTGATGTTCTTGCTTTATGAGGATCAAGAATGTCTGCAGGTACCCACAGCTTTGAATTCACAGGCAGGGTGAAACCAATAACAAACTCAGAAATGAAAGCTGCATTTCACCATCGTACTATGCAAGCTTCAGCATGTGCATGTCATATGCATTTGCACTACATCAAGCTGAAATCTGCTATTTCATAGAAATGGAAGATTTAAAGTTCCTTCATACTATGCCAATTACTTAAACATAAACTATTTCAATTTTTGTAAGTAATGGCATTGTATAGCAGCAATAATCCACTTCTGTGTGTGGGCAACTCTAGATTTATCCTTAGCTTACTTGGCATGACTACAAGGGCTTCACCCTATCGAACAAACCATGCCAGTCATGGGTAAATCCAGCATTACCCATATCTAGTCATATATATTATTGTTTAATCATGCTATACTGTTGAACTTAATGCTTTACTATTAAAAGATACATAGATGCCCCATTTAATAAATGCAGTAGCACATGCTGCTTTGTGCAATGCACATGTAGTACTACAAAGCCAGGCTCATAAGGTATTCACAGATTGGGCTTGGGCCTCACAACACTCTCTGATTACAGGCTATTCTCTGCTCAATTCATACCCTGATACATGTTAATGCTTAGCTATTACTGAAGCCCCTACTATATGTGTAGAAAGACAGAATGCCTTACTGCCAGTTTGCAGCATAGCATAGTCTATACTTGTTTATTGTCATTCTGTAACATTTTAGACTCACCTTTTACAGATTTGTCAGTCATTCTGTGGTGTACAGAATCCTTTAAAGTAATGTGTACACCATTCTAGAAGCAGCATTGAGCAAATTTATTTTTCTCTCACGCCACCTAACAAGGCATCTTTTAATACACATTTGGTCTGATTCTGTTGTGTTAATGTATGCTGGCTAGTGTTCCTAAGTTCAGAAAACAGCTTGTGAACTCAGAATGTCATTGTTCAAATGTGCTTGAAGGACATTCTTTTCATGCCTGGAGACTAAGCTTTTCACTGTACAAAACTACAGACATAACACTATCAGGTAATGTTAATATGGGAATTTGTCTTGGCTAAATTGGTTGATCTTGTGTTAATCTGCACATAAACTGGACTAATATGTCTGCAGTGGGGCCTCACTTGCTGTCTACTGGGCTACATGCTCTGCTCTTGCTGGAACACCTAGCATCTGCTGGAAAACATTAACCATTTAATTTATGTTACTGCTGCTCTTATGTGATCCTTGGCAATGGATAAATGTTCTTGACTTTGGCATAACAGTGGCCTTTGTTGAGCCATGTTTTTGTGATTCTTCAGTTTGCTGCCCAGTGACTGCTTAATGCAATACTTTCAATGTACCATCCCAGTTACGAATCAATGTCTTCTGGTTATGTCATTTGTTAGTATATTTTGCATCCTTGTGGTACTGTGGCATTGGCTTCACCAGTCTTCGTATGATATTGGATTTGATTATTGTTTCACTGAGAGGTTACCTACCTGCCACTGATACCTTTGTAAACTGGCAGACTTGTAGTACTAATCTTCATTAATCTCTCTTGACTTCTAATGTCCAGTACAATTCAGTCAAATTTTGGCATGGATGATCATTAGTCTGATTTCAGCCTTATGGAATATCTCTCACCTATGATTTTCAGTGCATAACTTATATTGTGAGCTGTGGACCTGCTGGCTTGCAGCACAGATTTTTTTTTCTTATATCAGTTGCCTTTGCATTATCTTGCTTTTACAGCAGCATTGTTAGTGGCATATCCTGCTGTCCAAGTTTTTGGCTATTGTATGGTAAATGTGCTAGACACCATCAGTACCTTCAAAGCCTCACTTGTCACTTTGCTTTGCATGATACTGGCTGGCCAAATGAAGCTGTGCAAACCTGATACTATCATTTATGGGATGAGTGCTATGTTCCATCAACATTGCCAGTTTTTTACAACTGGTGTTTTGCTTTGCTTGGTTCATGTCGGTGTGGCTGTACACATTTAATTAATTTCATCTACAAAACGTTTTAACCTTTCCCTAGGGTTTATCTATTTGCCAGCTGGGCAGCAGAACTTGATCTGCAGTATTGGATGAATATGGAACTCTGTTTCTTAATCAATCACTATTGCTTTAGTTCTCTAATTATTCAGAAATGTTATAAATTATTTAAAACAGCTTATGTGGAATTTGAACTGTAAAACAGTGTTTTGTGACAACAGTGATGATGTTTCTGAGCACACCCACATTCTAAGAAAGCCTAGTAATTTTAACCCACCACTGCATCATGGTATTCACACTTTCAAACTAATATGTGAAAAGAACATTAGGAACGTTCTTAAAGAAAACCTACTAACAAATGTTATAACCTGACTAAGCCGGAAAGGGATTTTTGCAATACATGTCCCATGATGCAACTAAACATTTAATGAAGGTAGAACTCCAGTATTAATGGATACAAAAGACTACAAAAATAAAATATTTTGCCTTTTGTTAGAAAAATAATTTTGATAAAAAAAGTTACAGTGAAAGATGTTTAGGAAGAAATCACGTTAATTGATGCGTGACTATATCAGGTACCTGTGGATAGTACCACAACAGATACACATGGTTACTTTGCAATAAAAAAATACTGTAAAAAATAAATTAGGTGTAATTCTCAGTATACCAGAAGTGCATAAGAATGTTAATAGTCTTCCATTGTGACCTATTATTTCCTCCAACTGTGCAAATTAATCAGTTTTCTAAGTTTCTCATTAAAGCATTAAAAGAAGTGGTTGCAAAACAGAAATCATTCATCGGAGATTTGTTTATATTTTTTTTAATCCATAGTCAGAATCATTGACATTTTGGGCACTGATGACATTATTACAGCTGATGTTAATTCTCTATACACTGTGATTTCCTCTGATAAAGAGACTGAATAGGTGCCAGGAAGCAGAACTTAATGTTAGTGATCTAAGGTTTATTAAGCAATGTCTTGAACAAGCTCTTAATTTCATAGGTTCATAGGTAGGTACTAGGCTATCAGCCCTGGGGCCTATACAAGCCCAGCCAAAAAGGTACCCTGGCTTTTGCCACCCAAGAAAATTATTTTCTTATGCCACTGTCGAGCAGAGCCACAGAGGTGATCTCTGGGGTGAATTTCTTATTTTCCATCCAATCATCAAGATTTTTCTTGAAGAGTGCTAATGAGGAGCTTTGTTTGATATAGATAGGTAGTTTATTCCAGAGTATGGGAAGTCTCTAGGACAAGAATCTATACCTCCAGCATGTTCTGTTTATTGTGGTGACAAGGTTTAGGTCCCTAGAGCATGTAGCTCGGAGGGATTGGGATTTCATTAAGTGGAGCATGTCCAACAGCTCTGGGTTTGACATAGCTTTGTATGTTAGGCAGAGATCACCTTTGAGTAGGTGATATGCGACGGAGTAAAGCTGGAGTTTTTTGAGATGGTCTGCATAGGGTATCTGTTTGAGGCCAGTAATCCTCTTTGTGAGGTATTTCTGTGGCCTTTCCAGTTGTTGTAGATGTCTTGTGACGTACATACCAAAAGGGGCATTGTACTCTATAATGGACCTAATGAGTGATGAGTAGAGGGGAACAATGACCTCTTTTTTTCTGGATGAGAAACCTTTTGTGATGAGGTGTGCCACGTAGAAGGATTTCCTGACTACTGTGGCGATGTGATTATCAAAGGAGAGACTACTGACCACCTGTGTCCCAAGGTCTCTCATCACACTTTCGGTGTTAAATATACTACCACCTATGTTATAGTTCATGGGTACAGAGTTTTTACCAAAGGGGATGACAATGCACATTTTAACATTGAGCTTGAGGCCATGGCTTTGACACCAGTGATGCCCTTTTGTAGGATGTCCACATCGTTAGGAGTTTCAATTATGGCTCCTAGTTTGCAGTCATCTGTGAACTTCGTTAGCCGAAGACCTTCTGTGTTAGCCTGCACTTCAGAGAAGTAGATACCAAACATGAGAGGACCCAGGACTGAACCCTGTGGTACTCCACTTGTCACTGGTCTGAAGTTGGATTTGGAGTCTGCTTCACAGTGTGGGTTCTGTCAGTGAGTCAGCTGGCAACCTATCTTGTGACATAGGGATTTATACCTAGTTTAGTGAGTTTATCTTTAATTCCAGAGTGGGGGCTGGTGTTGAAAGCCTTGGCAAGCTCTAGATAGGCTGTGTGAACCACCTTACCCTTGTCTACAGCTTTGGTGACTGCTTCAAAGAAGTCTATCAGGTTTAGGAGACATGATCTGCCTTTTACAAACCCCAACTGGGTGGGATCCAGAGTTTGGAGATTACCAATGTCTTTGTTTATAAGTTCCATGATGATACGTTCCATGGCCTTGCTAGACCAGGCTCGTCAGGCTAATGGGGCAGCCCCTATACTATGCCAGTTGAAAGCACTAATCTGATTTTTTATTGTCATTTTACTGATGATTTATTTTTGCTGTGGAGCAGACAGAAAAGAAGGCATTAACATTTTTAAAAATCTGTTTCATAATAATAAGCCTTTTTGGAATTTGGTCATTTTGTGGGGTCTGACAAGATTATTTTTCTGGACACTTTAGAAGAATGAGGATAGTAAGCTGTCTACATTTGTGAGCAAGAAATGCCTGCATCCTTGTTACTAAAAATAAATAAAAACTTAGTTAAGGGCCAGTGCACTAGACTATATTGTGTATCTCTCTCTCTCTATATATATATATATATATATATATCTATCTATCTATCTATCTATCTATCTATCTATCTATATATCTATGGGTTCACTAGACAATCTCAAAATACTAAAATGTCAAATTTCAGTATTTCGAGACTGAATAGTCGAAAGTGCAGTTACGCAAAACTGCACTATCTCGAATCTGGAAATGTCAAATCCGCTGTCATGGTGTCGAATTCATGACGTGGTGCGGTTTGTAGATTTAGCTGGGGATTCAGGTAAGTGGTGTTTATGTAAGGGTATTGGGTAGGGATTTTAGTCTGTGTGAGTGTGTGTAGTGATTGTTTTTGTGTTTGTGTGTTTAGTGTGACCTCGGAGTTAGTATATATAAGTGTGGGGGGTGTGGGGGGTGCAGGGTAGGTGTGTTTGTATATTACATTGTGTTTGTGTGTGTTGTTTTGTTTGTTGTAGTGTTGGTAAGTGTATGTGTGGTGTGTGTGTGTGTGTGTGTGTGTGTGTGTGTGTGTGTGTGTGTGTGTGTGTGTGTGTATGTGTGTATAGTCGCGATTGTGGTTTTCGCGGTTGTGGTTTTCGGGTATGTGGAATTTTGACTATACAGTCTCTAAATACTGAAATTTGACATTTCAGTATTTCAAGATTGTCTAGGGAATCTCTCTCTCTCTCTCTCTCTTGCTCTCTCTCTCTCTCTCTCTCTCTCTATATATATATATATATATTTATTTGTTTTTTTTTAAGGATGTCTGGTGTGTTAATTTATTTACATTTGTATGTCATTTTCTCTTCTAGTTCTGTGGTATCAATCATTTTTAACTTAACTTTCTGGTATTATTTTAGTGTTGTCAGAGTTATAGTCAGCTGTGTTAGTTTTGTAGTTTAATTATGTCATACGTTACTTTAATAAGATTTGGTTATCTTGACAATAAGCAGTTTTTTTGATTGGTCAGATGGGTGTTACACTTTAATTCATATAAAGATATATGTGATGGGTTAAAGTTTGACTTTATATTATACTTTTAGTTTTGTTTTAGCATCTCTATTAAAATGCATTTTCTAGGGGCTTCATTGGACTGTACAGTGTTTTTTTTTTGGGGGGGGGGCTGCTGGTGTAGATACCTTTTTAGAAGTCTGAGATGTTATCCTGCATGTCATGGCAATTTGAAAAAAAAAGTGACTCAGACAAAATACAGCAGACTCTGACACTCACTAAGGGTAAGCCCTTGCACCCCTTGTGATGATATGGGCAAGTGTCAGCATAGCCAGCTGGAGTATTGTAAAGAATATGTCCTTTGAATATCAAACGTATTTATATAAGATGCTTGCGCTCCAAACATGTTAGAACTGTATGTCATTTGTATATCAAACTGATTTGTACTGATGCTTGGGTTGAAGATGTATTTGTGTGGTTTGCTTGTGCTAAAATCTATTGACAGTGCACCTTGCTGGAATGAAAAGAAATGTATATGTACTATTGCAACTGAATTAAATGGATATGTCTTAATAGAGGACACTGGGACAGCAAAGGTTGACTTTAAGGAAAAATAACTTAAAGTTGAGCACAAACTACATGCCTCTGATGAACTCCTTCTTTGAAAAAAAGGAAATAGATTTGCAGGCTGAAATATAAACACTGGAAAGGAGTATCACTAGTGGTGTGTTTTGCAAAAAGTGTTCAGTTTTACAGTGACATGCTAGATAGACTGGAAGTATTTGAGGAAAGACTGATCTCTTCTAAAAAACATAAACTGAATAAAGATATTTGGGATTTTAACCATGGGAATATTTTCTCATGGCCCAAAGAACAATGGGGACTGCAAAAAACGAATAATGGTATGGCCCGGGATGATGGAACTGTGAAATAGTCTTATAAACCTCTTGACAGACTTGATAGTTTTTCAGTGAATGATTCTGCCTCAGTGGTGTTAAATCAAGATAAAACTGATGTTACTGAGCCTATTAACTCTATTTTGTCACAAAATGATAATGTTGTTTCCCCTTAGCTGACAATGTTATTTTATTTATTTTATTTTACATTTGTTGACCGGGCTAGTCCAGCTGGATAATTTCCATTTTCAGTGGAGGCCCGGGGAGAAAAGCTCCACAATTAAAACAAGGTTAAACATTTAAGCAACAATGCATACATTTTAGTGTAGTAGAAAATACAGCGAAAAAAAAAAACAGGTAAAAAACAAATAGCCTAAGCTATATATTCATATTTTTTTTTTTTTTTTAGAACAGTACAGTAATTTAGTCATTTGAAATAGCAGGGAAAGATAGTGATTTTTACGTAGGGAGGTATGGCTGAGTAGTAGTAGTGTAGTTAGTAATATATCTGCATCCACCCAGGTTTTGGATGCAAACAGTAGAGCCCACCTTGGTGAGGATTTTCAGAAGAACCCAATACTCGTGCAGCTGAACCTACCGGAAGTAATAGAGAGAAGGAAAAGAGACTCGTCACAGGACTACAAAAGAGGCAGACGAGCAGAAAAACAATGTTGCATCACGTTGGGGAAGCAAGGCCCCACAGACTCAGAGCAAATCCGTCTTGCAAACAAGGTGATTAATGGACCAGTAGTTAATCTTTCAAGCTATGTTTTGTCTGATTCTGATGTTTCATTATTAAGTAAATGTTTGAAGTTTATACCATATAATATAGATTCAGTGGTTGATGCCCGGACAGACTTAAGATTGTTTGTGAGGAACTTAAGCTTGAAAATGATTTTTAAAGACACATTACTTACTGAACCCAATGTTTGTAAAAATCTAGCTTATTTGTTCCTTTGAATTGCCCCATATTGACTGTTTTTATTGATATTTGTGAGAAAGAAATATGACAGTTTTATGATAAAAATCTTGCAAGTAGAATGTATAATTTATTAGTGCAAAAAATTAAGCTTTATATAAGTTGGAAAGCAACAGTGATATTATTATAAAACAAGCTGATAAGTTGGAGCAGTGGTGATTTTAGATAGAGGTTTATGATAATTGTATGCATGAATTTCTGGATAATGGATCCACGTTCACTGTAATTAATGAGTCAGCTGTATCTAAGGTTATTAGTAATGTGAATATGGCAGTTTATGAAATGCAGTTAAATGGTGTCTTAAGTAATGATTTATTTAACTATTTTACTGTTCCCTGTCCAAGGATAGCATGTATATATGGACTGCCAAAAATACACAAGATTTTCAACCACCCCCAATGAGACCTAATCTCGCTGGGGGTGGATGAAAAACGGAACCTATCTCATTCTATCTACAGTCTGTTCTTAGTGTATATCTGCCCCTGATCAAGAGCTGTATTAAAGACATGAGGAGATTTTTTTGTCCCATTTATATGAGTGGCATTAAAAACATAAAGGCTGTGAATTTCTGTTCGTACTTTGGACATTAAATCTTTGTTTACTGTGCTCCCCAGTGATATTGGTATAGAAGCAGGATGACATTTCTATGTAAAAATGCAAATTTTGATGGTAGAAAAGTAGAAATGTTATGTGAGCTACTTGAGTTGGTTCCAAATAACACTGTATTTATGTTTTATACACAACTGTGCCACCAAAAGATGGGTTTAGCAATCGGGACAACAGTGGCGAATACATATGCAAATATTACTGTAGTTGAATGGGAAGATAAATATATATATATATATATATATATATATATATATATATATATCTCAGTGTCCCAAAGTGTTTAATGGGAACGTGTTGTTCTTCCAGAGTTGTGTTGATGATGTATTCTGTTATGGGATGGCATGAATGTGGACCTAGAGTATTTGAATCAAGCTACTAGTTACTTAAAATTTTCACTGAACTATTCCATTGACAGTATAAACTATTTGTATATAAAACTAGAGAAAATGCGTGACAGTATTACTACAATGGTATATAAAAAAGATGTACAGGTGAATAGATATGTCCATAGTAGTAGCATGCATGCACCCCATGTGTTTAGAGGTATAGTCCAAGGACAGATGTTGAGAGCCTGTCATCTCAATAGTGATGATGTACAATATGACAATCAAGTAAGTGATATGATTGATGACTTTACTAAACAAGGCTATGGGGAAGCCTTGCTAAAACAAACAAGAAGTGAGGTTTTACGTATGAGAGGGAATAAAGCTTTGCCTTATTTTTCATCATGGTGTAAAGATAGGCATGACCCTTCCAATAAGAAAAGTGAAAATAAACACATTAGATATGTTACTGCATATAATAGAAGAACCAATGGTGTACAACAGATTATAGAAAGGAATTGGAGCATTTTAATGACTATGCCTGATATTAAGAAGCTGGTGGGTTATAAACGCTTTTTTGAATATCATGATTGTCAAAGTTTACAACAAAGTTTATGTTATAAAGATTTAAAGAATCCATCTAAGAAATATGGAAGTGCTAAATAAGGCACTTTTTCTTGTTTAAATTGCACACGTTGCAATGACATAGAGACTAACAATATTTTTAAATATCCAATAACAGGAAAAAATACTAGATTTAATGGGCATGCTACTTGTAATACCATAAACATAATTTATCTGGCCTCATGTATGAAATTCCCTGCCTTTTATGTAGTCAAAAGTAACAGGAAGCTAAAAGAATGGATCATTGAACATAAATCAGAAATAAGGAGAAAGGTAGATACAAATGCTCTTTGCAAGCATATTAGTGATGCAGGAGCTGATCACACTTTCTTTTCTGGGTTATTGATGTAATAATGAAAAGGAAGAGAAGAGGTGATCTTAATAATGCTGTAGAGGGTCATGAATATGAATAGGTTACATGCTCAGAGGTGCTGGAAGCTGTTGAAGACTGTGGGGATGGAGGGTGAGAGGGGCATTTAGTGATCTAAAAAGGGCAATTTTGTAAAACTATTTACTACTACAACATAGGTTCACTTGAAGGACATTTTAAGCTTAGCCAGTTTCCCTTTTGGTGCTTGAATTAACATTTCCTGATTGGTCTTACCTATCCCATGGCTGATAATTGTATATTAGCAGTAGTGAGAATACATGTGGTCATACTATAGATAATTTGAGGGAACCCATGTAAGGGATGCAGCATGTAGGAACTGCCTCTATCCATTAGTGACACGAGGGGCAATCCTGGAGTACATTTTCTATTACCTATCCTTAGATCCAAGTTGCATTTGAATATGGACAGGGATGAGTTTTGTTTTACTTGAATGGATAGTCTGTTCTGGAATAGTGGTAGCCTCTGTGATAGATATCCGTCTCTCTACAACATTCAGTTTAGATACCTGGATTAAGTATTTCTGATGCCATTTGACTTGCTGATGTTCAGTAGGTCCATCTGTATTAGGTCGGAGGATCCCTTGTATGCCAGACATGTCACCTCTAAGCACTCTATAGGATACTGAGTATAGTGATAAATCTTTGGGGTGGTCAATGCAAGACGTATTGTTTAGGACTTGCATCCTTTTAGTAAGGTATCTCTGTGGGTATTCCAGTTGTTGCATGGGTCTGCACAGATACATGCCAAAGTGGGCATTATACAAAATGACTGACTTAATGAGGGCTTTGCAAAGGGGAACAATAACATCTCTAGATCTAGTCACAGTCAATGTGTTTGCAAACAGTGCAATATCAAAAGACTTTCTTATGACTCTGAGCACATGTTGGTCAAAAGTTAGGTCACTGTACACACCAGTTCCCAAATGCCAAATAACTGGGTCACTTCTCAGGGGGCATTGTAAATCTGGCAGTTCCCTGGAGTGAATGACTTCCCAAAGGATATGGTAATGTATTTCTTGGAGTTTACTTTCAATTCATGATTCTGGCATCAGTTAATGTTTGGGACAAACCTTACTGCATGATGGTTAAGTCATTTCAGGATTCAATAACTGCTCCTAGCTTGCAGTCATCTCAAACTTAGTCTGCCAAAGCCCTTTGGTATTTCCTTTTACTTTTGAGATGTATATGGCAAACAGAAAAAGTCTCAGCATCGAACTCTTGAGGACACTATTGGTGACTGGTCTCTTCCCCTATTTTGATCTCCTGCATTCAGTGAGCAAGCATACATTTATGCATTCTTTGATTCACTGTCCTGGTTGTATTAACATGATTGTATTAAATTATATTCCTTGCATAATACAGCATCACTTGTTAGAATGTGTTTTAAATTTGTAGTTTGGAACCGTCTTCTAGTAAGCAATGAAACAAAATGTATGAACCAATAATGAGAAAAACTACCCATTTCAGAAAATTTCAACCATAAATGGCCACTCAAACGTTCGTCATTACAATCCACCAATAACAATAAATATGCAAAATATCTGCAGAAGTAAGTCATCTAAATAATTCCACATTAAAAGGACATGTAACTAATGAAGAGGTTGCTGCTGGCAAACAACTTTATATTTCATTGTTTCATCTACAAATAAAGTGCCTGTTGCCCCTGAGGAATAAATTGCTTCTGCTACATTAAAAAAAATGATAAGCTAGTAATTTTGCAATGGGAAATGGATTGCAAACTGATAACAGAAACATAGTTTATAGGTAACTCCTCCAAAGGAGGACATTCATAGGACCACAGCATCCATTCCCTTTAAAGTACAACACAGTGCAGTATCAGTGACCCATCTGCATACTGTGGGAGCAGAACCCACAGTCTTCGACATCAAAAGCAAGTAGATATTGTGCTACTAACAATGCAAATTACAGCATAAGTAACATTAAACATCTCTTCCCCTGAAGCACTCAGCTCCCTGTAAAATCCACTTGACACTCAACTAAATCTCTCAACATTGCAGCACAAGAAATCTGGAAAAAGCCAAAATGTATGTGTGTGTGTATGTGTGTGTGTGTGTGTGTGGGGGGGGGGGGGGCAAAGGCCCAAAACCAGGGACACATTTTAAATATTGCTTGCATAATCTTAGAAAGTTGCTAAAATATAGTGTTTTGTGTTACCATGTGTTTCCTGAAAGATAGGAAGACTGAAACTTAAAGGGCTATCATTATTTAGTGATTCAATTCTCACTGATTTTCTGGAAAACCACAAATTTTAAGAGGAACAGACCAAAAGTATGAACCAAATATACTGTGAAAATCTGGACAGTTGAGAGCGATGGTCAACTCCCTGAATCAGAAGTGGTGTATGGGTAGAGAATTCAGGCTCTTGTTTGATCCTGAGTAACACTAACCACCAGGTATACCTTACTGTTGCATTTTAAACACACACACACACACACACACACACACACACACACACACACACACACACACACACATGGGAGCAGCATAACTCCTGCATATAAAAGAACAAAACTCTCCTTACCAGCATGACTCTGGCTCTGGAAGCACCAGCAGAACAGCGGTAGCATAACTCCTGTAACACAGAGCAGTAAGAGAACAAGAACAGCTAGTTTAATTAGTTTAACTTCTGCATGCAAATCCACGTTACCATGAAAACTCTACTTCATTCATTTTTCCCAACAGGTCTTGCAGCTGTAAATGCAGGGGGGGTTCCCCTTCCCCCTGGCTCTATAGTTCTGGCACCCATGTACATGCTTAAATGCTGACTCTAAATTAGGCTTAAATTCAGCTATAAGTATTAAGCCTATACTGAAAATGAAGCAAAATATTTTATAACCATTTTTTATTAATGCTTTCTGCATGCATACTTTGTATAGGTATGGTCTTTTATGTATGTTTTATATGCTGAAGCTTTTATATGCATAGGCACTATATGGCTTTAAAATTTTAGCAATTTTTGCATGACAATTTATTGATTGAATTTGTTTTTCTTTTGGGCTGTTGTATTTTTAAATTGTATAAAGTGACTGTTGATTTTAACTAATGCATACATATTGAAGAAGGGACTTTTCCCGAAAGCTTTGTGGAGTAATAAAATTGTTTTTCCCAGACCTTGCATGTCTGTCATTGGATTTGCTTAGCTTGCTGTTTGTTAAACCATTAAAATAGCACCCTACAGTGCTGAATAAGACCAGAGAAGATAGGTCTGGGAAAAAGCCTTTGTTCATTATCTCAATGAAAGAGGGGAGGGCCCAGGTACTGCCATAAACATATGGATGTGCATTGTGGCCATGTGTGCTAAATTCCTGTCTCAGCTTCAAAGGGGAATACTGTGAGAACCTAGAGTCAGGTGACCAGATGAAGTAATTCTGCCATCCCTCTTGGAATATATATTTTAGATATTACAAAGAAAAATCTCAGAGTATTGAGTATTTGTTTGGGAAGTCTGAATAGAAAGACCCTCACCTACAGCATCTTGCCTAGTGGTAGTAAGTAACTTCACTAGGGAACAGTAATTCTTTTAGTTTCATTTAGGAATATAGTAAAGATTAGTATAGATACTATTTTTCTTTATTTTTCCGAGTCTGTCCATCACTGTTTTTTTCAATATTTCCTGTGATCTGAATTTTGTGGATTTATATTCAGTATTTTCATACAATTTTATTATTTATTATTAAATATATTTAAAACTTTTATTGTGGCTGGTCCTGGTAGAAAGTATTTAACCTTTGAGAATGCTTATATTTATTTGGTGACACTGTATGCACCACTCCAGAAGGCCTAGTCATCTTGGTGAACTACTACCTTTTGTATTAGGATTAATATTACCCAGTAAAATTGGGCACCCTTTCTTAAGGGTCTAAGAGTAGTTGATTGTGCAGTATCTGGTGGTGGTGATAACTGCTTTATACTCTGTGCAGAAGGAGACACAGTAGGTAAATCTGTGCCAGCCTTTCCCAGGTGTGTATGTGTGTGTGTGTGTGTGTGTGTGTGTGTGTGTGTGTGTGTGTGTGTGTGCAAATCAAACCTCTCAGTGTGTATGTGTGTGTCAGCTACTTGGGGCAGGGACATGAAGCACTGGGTTTACAGAGAGAGTGCTGGAGGACTTGGCTTGGACACTTGCTAAGGACCTAACCCTATAGCCGTACCAGTGGGATGACTTATTGGTGACCTGGAGCAAAACAGATATAGAGACATCCAGACTCCCAGGCTGAGTGTGTTCCCTGTGTGTTCTTAAGGGAAATTGTACCTGATACAGAGAGGTCTGCATATGGAAATCCTGATTGTATCCATTTGAATTGCAGGTGCACTTCCCTCTCTAGATTTAGTCATGAGGATTCAAGCTCCTTGATTACTGGCCCCAAGTGGGGACTACACAAATTGGTGGCCATCACATATTGGTAGCAGTGGTGGGCATCACACGGCTAACATCAGATGTGTGTCTCACACTCCTTCAGCTTCAGTATGATAACTCCTGTTTCTCAGAGTATGGGTAATTCTCTTGAAATACTGTAATCTCAATTTCAGTATTTATTGCTTACAATTCACATACTTTTCCTCTATAATAAAGTTTATAGTTATGACCACTAATTATTGAAATTTAATTGAGAAGTCAACATCTCCCAGTTTTGTGTGTGTGTGTGTGTGTGTGTGTGTGTGTGTGTGTGTGTGTGTGTGTGTGTGTGTGTGTGTGTGTGTGTGTGTGTGTGTGTGTGTGTGGGTGTGTGTGTCTGTATAGGCTATGATGTTTAATTCATTTAAATGAATACAGAGGTTTCCTAAATGTTGTCATGGGTAGAGTGGAAAGAAATGTTGTATATCATGTATAAATTAATGAGAAATCCTTGCTAATGTAGGTGGTATGGTAACAAAACAAAATTATGCAAACTTCCTGTTAGCTTACCTATGCTTCATTACCGGATGTTACGCTGGTGTTCTTTATTTCAAAAAAAAAATTCTGCTGTGAATGTTACCATAACAAACTGGAAGTACACTTTTGAAGAGTTTTCACTCTTTTTCTGCTGTGGATCATTGAGTTGGTCTCGTTGGTATATATATATATACATATATATATACATATATATATATATATATATATATATATATATATATATATATATATATATATATATATATATATATATATATACATACATACATACATATATATATATATATATATATATATATATATATATATATATATATATAGATATAGATATATATATAGATATATATATATATATATATATATATATATATATATATATAACATTTAGTAAGGTTGTGACAGATCTTCCATCATTAGGGATACAGTTGCACATGCCTCATACAAAAAAGATTTTTTTTTTCTTTTTGTGCTTTTGACTGTTTTTGATCATTGTTTTTGGGAATTTATCTTTCAGAAAACTGTCAATTGAATTATTATGTTTCAATGGAACAAAGGCAAACCCTTCAGGTCAGACACATGAATTTATAGCACCTTTTACTGGGCACTGATGTATAAGATTGAGTGAAAATTCCACCAATGTAAACTACTCAGTCCTAATGATCAAGCTATACCTTACAGGAAAAAATGTAAACATCTTTTTTTTTTTTCTTTTCTTGCAAGGGAAAGCCTCCTTACTTAAATACATTAACTCCATGGTCTTACTTCCCTGGGGTAAGGGGGAGCAATGAACTGAAAGAAGACAGGTAATTCCATTATCACGGTCATCATTCTTTAATGTCACACTCCATAAAACCAAATATAACATTTCTGATGATGCCATAACTGGAAATGCAGACCAACCTCATCAACAAAGAGTAATTCAGTCAAATACTTACTCATAAAATGTAACCAGGGTAATTTAATATTCATTCAAAATAACAATATGAAATTAAGGAATAACATTAAGGTGGAGCCAAAAACAGTGAGGAAAAATATTTGTTGTTATCCAAAGCTACTATAATTAAATAATCATATTCTCCAAATGGGTTTTCATTTAAACACATTAATGTATAACATAACCAATTGTTTCTTTTGTAATATTCATGTTATCAGCAGCATCTGTTATGGCCCGTAAACATGGCTGCATAGGTCACAAGCTTCCTACATACAAGCTAGTCGAAGTTAAAATGCTATATTTTACTCATTGCTTTTTTTCCTTCTATAAAATCAATAAAATAGTACATTTTTATCCATAAAAAGAGTTAATCGGCTTTACTGTGGGTTAACATATTATTTAGAGATAGTTTAATAGCAGGTATTAATCCATATGTGTTAGCTCTTATTTCCCTGAGAACTACCTTGGTAAACTTTTGTGAAACACTATTTCTGCATTTCAACAGTTAGCCAACACCTCTAATATTGGAAATGAATTTAAGCTCTTTCATCATATGTGCTTTAACTCGTTTATTATTGAAAACCAATACAACCAAGCCAACAAATTTTCCTCTTTTTTGGAATAAAGAAGTACTTTTTATAGTGGATAACACCATTTATTAGGAAATAAATAACTGCTCGATAGCTACTCTGATCAATATTACCATGGCGACTATTGTTAAATCTTTAACTTACTATTATAAAATAAAAATGTTCTTCCATTAAAATTTATCTTCCTCTCTGCTTTTATAAGCATTTTATTCATGATTCATTTTCTTTTCAGAAGCTGTATCAGCAGGCCATACCTTTTTTCTAAATTGGTATTCACATGATAATTGATAACTTATAATGCTTCTTTCATATCACACAAGCTCTCTTCATGCCTAATTAGAAGTGCATATCTTATGTTTTACTTGATTTGTTATAAGAGCATGGTGGGAATTTAATAAAACCTACATGTTTTTTTTTCCTGTGTAGGCATTGCGCCGTGCTGCTTACATGAACGGGAACATTTTTAGATTCAGTAAGTGCTGCTGAGTGCCGTACGTGCACGCGCCAACACAGATACTTCTGTAGCATGCAAATCACCTCATAAGCAGATAGAGTGCTCCAGCATGCAGATAAACATTTCTTCAGACCCCGTGTCAGTTTCTATAGTGTACACAGAAAAAATTCCATGTACAGGAGTGTAGACAGACAAAAAGGGTTGTAAAAATGTAGGTATTTGGACAGAAATGTCATCCCACATACACACATGAGTTAAACTATCATCCTGTATGTCGGAAAAAGTAAAGGAAATAAGTAAAAACATTTTTTTAAATAATCTGAGCATGTTTGAGCAGCGTGCCACACTGTGCAAACATGCTTTATAGAAAAAAAATTTGGAAAACAAATGCTAATATTATGTCACAGAAATGTATTACAGGACCTTCCATGGAGTCCCTACAATGGTGCATTAGTACTGTTACTAAGGTAGTAGGGCTATGAAGTGTGTAGTTTCCAGGCTATGAGCAATAATACCTATGCAAATGAGGTGGAGTTACTGAATAGCAGAAAGGAGTAATCATGTCCACATATCCCCTTCATGTAGGCTTAAACCCATGTTGCTGTTTACACAGGAAGTAGCTGACAGCATGGGGTGTGTGTGTCCAGTGACTTTTAAGCACACTTCAGCTTAGCTGCACTTGTTTGCACAGCGTGCCACCCGGCTGAGTGTAGCCTTTCAGGGTGGTGTGTCAACTAACTTCTAAGCTCTGTTTATCTTCGGTGTGCCTGTTTGCATGGCATGCTGCCGTACTGAGCATCTCTGAAAAAATATATATATTCAATTACTCCTGATCTTTGTTTAAGCTACAATAAGGCCATTAAATGATGTTCATTATATTGTAGGCAGGAAGAATGCATCATAGTTTGCCAATCTCACATTCTGCACCTACAGCAGAGCTGTATAAAGTATGCATACACCCTATATTCCGATTTTCCCCAATACACTGGACTATTGGAGTAGAAACTGGGGAATTTTAACTGAGATAATGTTAGGGGCTGCTGCAGGTCTGCTACATCTGCATGTGCTAGATGCTGAAGTCAGTTCTTGCTGGTGCTGCTGTCAATAGGCCTAAGCAGAGAAGGAAAAGAGTGTTCTGGCCCAGGATAACCTTCAGCTACATGAGCTGGAGATTGTAGAGCACTACAGGGTGGAAAGGGACATACCACAAGAACTCACTGAGCTCTGCCACCCTCAATTCAGACCCAGAACCAACAGAGGGGAACCCATCCCAATGGAAACAAATGTATGTGTAGCCTTTAGGATACTAGCTACTGGTACTTTCCAAAGACCAACTGGGGACATTATGGGGTTCTCACAGGCATCTGCATCCAGGGTACTCCACCAGTTCCTGGATGCCATGCTACCACATGTCAATGAGCACATTTATTTTCCCCACACCGCTGAGGTGAGGGCCAGCAATATGCAACTCTTTTATCATGGAGCACACTACCCTAAAGTACAGGGTGCCATATATTGCACTCATGTACACATCAAGGCACCACCCAGTGAGGAGGGTAGAATCTACATCAACCACAAGGGGTACCACTCCATCAACTGCCATGTCATGTGTAATGCCTAGGGGATTATCATGAATGGGTGTGCTGGATGCCCTGGCAGTTATCATGACTCCCATATCTGGCACACATCTCAGCTGTATCATATGTTTGCTAGGGGAACATCCCATATGGCCATTTACTGGGAGATGATGGCTATGCCCTGGAACCATGGACGATGACACCCATCAGAAATGCACTCACAGCCAAGGAAGAATGCCATAATGAGGCACATGCACAAACTAGGAACATTATAGAGCATAGAGTGTGCATTTGGGCTTCTGAAGTCATGGTTCCGGTGCCTCAAAATATATGATGGAGCCCTGCAGTAATCTCCAGCCACATGTGCACATATGTTCACAGTATGTGATATGCTACACAATATGATCCTGTGGAAAGAGCTGCAACAGGATCAGCACAGGAAATAGATATGCAGGAAGGGATTGTGGCATCACTGGTGGAGGGTCTGCAGTGGAAGAATCACTCTCAGTGACTGAGGAATTCCTAGCAAATCTTGGCACACATGACAGCTCCCAGACATCCATCACACCATACATTGTGCATGTGGATGTCATAGTTTCCATGGCAGAGGAGCATGCAGTTAAGTATTAGTTTGATCAACATTGCAATACTGTAGCATTCAGTGCAGCAGGGTTTTCATACTCTTACATGGGTGTCAAGTCTTTGTTGTTTGGGGGGGGGGTTAACTGCAATTTGACTGTCATGCACAGATTTTGACCAATATAACAGTTAACATAGTAGCTACTGTACATGTGAAATATATCGATGTTTTACCTTGTTTTGGTGCAACATGTGGTGGTACTGACATAACTCTCCCTCAACTTTTCACAGGTCTGTCAGGTATTGGGCAAGGCCATGGTCCTGCTCCTGGTAAGCATGGCACTGTTTTGTTAAAGATGTAGGTGTATAGCAATGTAATCCCTAAAGTGTCATCCCAGGCCTGCTGCCTGGATGGCTGTACTGTTGGCATGATTGCCAACTTCATACATATTGCCTGACTGTGCACATGTTATTCATACCTATGCCTTGTAGGTGTGACCACAGTGATAGATTGGAGAGTATTGTCAGGACATTACAGATTGTTATATGTGTCAACTGTGCAGAGTCTTTACAAATGTCAACAGCGTACCTCAATGTTGCTGATGAGATTGCTGTGTAAAGTGGTTTTGCTTACAAGTAACCACAGCTGTTAGTGAGGAGAGTAATGTCCTCTTAGGTTCATAGGTTCATAGGTGTGTACTAGGCTAATGGCCCTGGAGCCTTTACAAGCCTAGCCCATAGATGTGCCCTGGCATCATGACGCCCGATGTTAGTTCCCAGTGTTTCTATCAAGTATAGCCACTGGAGTGATCCCCGGGGAGAACTTTCTATTACACATCCACTTATCAACATTTCTCTTGAAGAGGGACAGCGAGGTGCTCTGCTTGACATGTATGGGAAGTCTATTCCAGAGCATGGGTGGTCTCTGAGTGAGGAACCTGTCCCTCCAGCATGTTCTTTTCATTGTGGTAATGAGGCTGAGGTCTCTGGAGCGTGTGGTGCGGAGAGATTGGGATTTCTTTAGATGTAGCATTTATGACAGAGCTGGGTCAGACATGGCTTTGTAAGTCAGCAAAGATCGCCTCTAAGTAGGCGATATGAGACAGAGAACAGCTGGAATCTTTTGAGTCTGTCCATGTAGGACATGGGCTTAATGCCTAGGATCCTCTTCATGAGGTACTTCTGTGGCCTCTCCAGCTGTTGCAAGTGTCTAGTGAGGTACATGCCAAATGGGCCATTATACTCAATGATTGCTCTAATGAGGGAAGAGTAGAGAGAGACGATGACCTCTTTCTTCCTGGATACAAAACCCTTGGTAATGAGATGTGCCACATAGAAGGACTTTCTGACCACAGTGGCAATGAGGTGGTCAAAGGAGAGGTTGCTGTCAACTCAAGTCCCCAGATCCTTTATAACACCTTCAGTGCTAAGTGGGCTCCCATCAATGTGATAATTAGTGGGAAGTGAGTTTTTACCAATGGGGATAACGACACATTTTTCGGGCATTAAGCTTAAGGCCATGGCTTCGACACTAGTCATTGGTCTTAGTGAGGCCTTTCTGTAGGATGTCTGCATCAATTAGGGAGTTAATAATGGCCCCCAACTTGCAGTCATCTGTGAACTTGGTCAGCCAGAGTCCCTTTGTGTTGGCCTGGACTTCTGAGAAGTAGATGCTGAACAGGAGAGGACCCAGGACCTATTCCTGTGGGACTCCACTCATGACTGGTCAGCAGTTTGACTTGGAGTCTACTACTTTCACACTGTGTGTTCTATCTGTGAGGCAATTTGCAACCCACCTAGTGATATAGGGGTTGATGCCTTGTTTGATGAGTTTATCAATAATTCCCGAGTGAGGAATGGTATCAAAGGCCTTGGCCAGATCGAGGTAGTCTGTATGCACTGCCTTACCTTTATCCACATCCCTGGTGACTGACTCAAAGAAGTCAACCAGGTTGAGCACACATGATCTCCGTTTCACAAAGCTAAATTGCGTGGGGTCTAGAGTTTGTTAATCAGGTCCATGATGATGTGCTCCATAGCTTTACATATCAGACTCGTCAGCCTAATGGGGCAATAATTCTCAGGGTCTGTATTTGCTCCCCGTTTATGGTGAGGGATAACTGCAGCAGTGCACCATTCAGTAGGGATAAAGCCTGAGGTGAAGCTATGACTGAACAGAGCACACAGATGTGGTGCCAGTTCATTTTGTAGTTCATGTAGAACACAGCCAGGGATATTATTGGGTCCCATGGAAGCTGTATTCTTGGCACTGGACAATGCAGCTTTAACCTGTGCTGCAGTAATGCTGGGTGCCTGACATTTTTACGGTATTGTGATTGGTCCTTTAGGGGGGAGAGAGGGGTAAATTTGGCACTGAATCTGTCAGCCAGTATGTTGGCAATATCTGTTGGCTCAGTATAGGAGGTACCATTGTGCAGTAACTCAGAGCAAATCTGGGTATTGCCGTGGAGGTTCTTGATATAACTATAGAAGGTTTTGTGATTGTTTATAGTGTCTTCCACAATTCTGCCTTCATAGCTGGCTTTAGAGGATTTGATGAGGGATCTCAACTTTTTGTTGAGGCTAATAAGGGAGTTTTTCCAGTCTTGGGACTTCACCTTTTTCTGCAAAAGTTTCTTCCTTCTGTTGTAGAGTTTATTAATGGCAGGGGACCACCAGATTGGCTTCCTTTTTTTGGAGGAGAATGTCTTGGTTCTGTTGGGTATGGCTAGTTCCATGCATTTATGTACATGTGGGTACAGTGCACTGGTGTATGATTCGGTAGTCACGCAGCTATTTTCCATTGGCATGGGTGCCGTGAAGTTAGCCACCTCTGTTTTTAGGAGCCCAAAGTCAGCTTTGGAGAAGTTTTTCAAGGTGGCTACCTTTGTGGGGGGTGTGGGTGAGATGTGGATTTCCAGGGTGATTAGTTTATGGTCAGATCTGACCAGGGAGGGATTGACTACTGGTGTAGAGCAATGGTCGCCCATGTTAGTAATAACCAGGTCAAGGATGTTGCTTCTTTCAGTGGGAGTCAGAATGAGCTGGTCCGGGGCATTGAAATTGATAAACTCCAGGAAGCATTGGGCCAGTGTATTGGTGCTTGAGTAGTTTTCCCAGTTGATAGAGTGGTAGTTGAAGTCTCCTAGTATGAGAGTGTTGGGTTGGATCAATTCCAGGGTGCTTAGGAACATGGAGTGTGAGTCTAGGGACAAGGTTGGGGACCTATAACAGGCTATGACCTCGATCGCCATCTTACCCAATGTTAGTTGTACCTGAAGTATCTCAGATGCATTTTGCTAGGCTACTAGTCTGGAGGTGTGCATATCCTTTAGGATTATGGAGACACCACTGCCTTTGGAGCTACAGTCCATGTTTCAGGGCGAAAGGTATCTAATAAGTTATAGCCTGGCAGTGCAGGGGTGCTTTCTGCTGCTTTAAACCACATCTCCGTTACAGTACAAATGTCAGTGTTTTCCATTTTGAGGAGTGCTTCAAATTAGTGCATTTTGAGATTTAGACTTCTAGTGTTGAGCAGCATGATCCTCAGATTGCATTTATTTATAGCTGTTACAGTGGTAATTTGGTCTTTGGAACACTGCCTAAAAAAAGGCATTATAGTGGTGGCAAGACTCTTAGCCAGTACGACAGATGCAGGCCATCTCTGGCATTGCATCGAGGTCTGTCAATCATGTCATCCCAAGCAGACAGATACTGGATCCCCTTAGAATGACACCAGAAACTTGGCCAATTGTTGAAGTCAATAATGTTTTGTTTGTACTGTGGTATCATTCCGGGTGATGGTAGGATACTGCTCACGGCTAGGGTCATACCCGTCTGGGCCACATAATCCGAGAGCTCCACCATGTCTCTTTTCATGTAGTCCAGGGAGGACATTCTCAGGTCATTCACACCCACATGGAAAATGACAGAGTCATACTTGTACTTGTTGTGGAGTGACCTGAGTGTGTGCATTTATGTGTCGGATTCTGGCACCTGATATACAGCTGACTGTTTCCTTCTTCTTAGTCAACCTAGTGAGTGGGACATTTGTGAGCCTCACTATTGAGTCACCTATGATTAGTGTATTGGGCAAAGTGTTTAGTCTTAGGGGTTTAGGTTGAGATGCACACTGTCGAGGTGAGCTATGTTTCCTGTGGTTTGTGCTGTGTTGTGGTAGTCGAGTGCATTTCTGTCTTGGAGGTCTCTGCTGTTTGGGTACATTTTTATTGACAGCCTCCGTGAAGGTGGTGTGTGGTTTGTATTTTTATGTGAGAGATGTGATGGTGGGTGTTCTGGAGGGCTATGTGTTCCATGTGGTGTGGTGCAGGTGTTGACCTTCTCCTCTTGACCAGCTAGTCTGGTCTTGGCTGGAGAGTGCATAGCTTCCAATTTGGTGATATAAGTGCATCTCTCACAAGTCTGAGTGTTGGGAGGTAAGAGGAAAGGATTGTCTGTGTACATGAGGCAGTTGCTACACTGCCTGAGAATGCCCAAGTGCACCAGGTTAATAGGAGAAAGCACAGGGAACTGCCCTTTAATCATGTCAGGAGGGGTGGTCGTAACTACTAAGTACTGGAGCTATTTCTATGAAGGCACTTAGGTGTGCTACAATAATTGCTACAAAAACCTGTTAAAGTGCAAAGCAATTAACTATTTCTAGTGCGAGAGAGAAAAAACTAGCAAGATTCAAGGGAAAAACTGAAGAGCGGACTTTCTGGCACCAGTAATAGTTTACCCAAGCTCGGTGCTGCTAGGTGGAGCTTAAACAAGTGTAAATCCACACAAATGTGTGCTTTTAAAACCAGAAAGTTGAAAGGGAAGGAAAAACTGCCCAAACGGCTAATAAACTAAAATTTCTGGGCCAAAAACCACTCTTCCTGTGGTAGATAGGCTACCTAGTGCTTACCACTCCCACTGATAAACAAATCTTGTCCTACTATATAAGGTTGGGTATTTAACAGGTCTGTAATAGTGACAACAGTGTATACAGCTTTACATATATTACAACATAGTACTGCAGAGCATAAGAGTGCAGGTTTTAATGTATTACTGTTTCCTTTCTTATCACAGGTGACCAAAGGGGTTGGTGTCTGTTCCCTACACAAAGTGATGTCAGTGTCTCTTCAGATTCTGATGATGAAGGTGGCCACAGTGAGGCACAGTTGGGTATTTTGGGGCTGACTCTGTCCCAGAGGTTGACATCCCTCTTCTGCCCTCATTGTCACTGCACACAGTCAGTGTGCCCACAAATACCCAATCCCCTGAGGCCACAGATATTAGACAGTCAGAGGATGGGAACATTGAACAGGAAAGTGTGGCAACTATGGCTCCAGTGAGAGTACCCACTGGTCATAGCCAGAGAGCTGGTGATGCTCCACACAGGCAGATTATAGGGGTGCTTGTAGGAGGCCTGCTGTCTGTCCAGCACCTGTTGCAGGTGTCACATCATGGCTCACTTGGCACATGTTTTGGGCTGTCATGGAGGCATAGTCACATTCTGAACAGAACTCCAGATGTATGCTTAGGGTTATGGATGCAGCATAGTCTGACATCCATGACTGCCTCCACCGCATTGTTGACACTCTGGATTAGTTCACTGATCCAGTGTACAGAAGGTGGGCTGAGAGTGTGTCTGTCTTGGAACACACATTGTCTGTGCTGGAATGTCTGGTTAGAGATGAGTGTTAGACTCATGGACGTAGGTCAGCAACCCCATCTGCTGAGAGTCCATGTGGCCATGCACAATCACACTGCTATATTGGCAGTACATCCAGCACTACAGAGGGGAGTGTGCTCTCCACACCAAGATGTGGCAGGCCATGGGCTCATGGTCCTGGGCATTCCGATGGAGGACACTATCCCAGCAGACAGAGGTCACCGTCAAATACTAGCACTGCATCAAACCTTGGACATGGAGGTGCCAGTGAAACTCCTGGCATAGCCAGTTACTACGTTTGGGTCCAGAGATGGTGAACTGTCAGCTCTACCATGCATGGTTGAAAGCTGACTGACATACACATATGTAGGGCTAGCACTGAGCATGCACACAGTCAAACACCACTGTCAATTGTAGGTCAACTACAGACACACATGGCATGTTTCCATAGTCCAACTAACTTGCTTGCTTCCTGACTCACACACATGCTGTCAACCTTTTGGGTTAGCCTAGGTCTCCTGCACCCCTACACAACACCCTGTAAAAGTGATGATACCTGTGTCACATTCCTGTCATCCTCCCCATCGATGAAGGGAAATGAAGCTATTAATAGGACGCACAGCTATTAATAGGACGTGCTGGAAGGATAGATTCATCACCCAAAGACTCCCTATGCTGTGGAACAAAATCCCGGTATATGTGAGGCAGAGCACCTCGCTGGCCTTGTTCAAGAGAAATCTTGACCAATGGATGGGAGATCGCAGATATACCCCAGGGATTACCTCAGTGTCACTGCTCGACAGAGGCACAGCAAAATAATGGGTATAGTTCCCCATACTAAAGGGGTGGCGTAAGCCACAAAACTATGGACTAGGCTTATAAATGCCCTCGGGCAGATAGCCTAGTATGAACCTATGAACCTATGAACCTATGTCTGATGCATAGGGTAACTATATAAATTAACATATACTTGTGTAGTGCATTGTTGTTTTGGCATGACACTTGCAGTGGTTACTGACAGATACTGTATGCTGACATTTGTAATGAATAAGCCACATAATTTTGTGAACCTTATGTTGTATGATGTTGTAATGGCTGTATACTTACACAATGAAAGGTGTGTTGTGGATCTGTTTCTGTTTCAGGATTCTGTTGGGGACACCTATGGATACACAGTGGCAATAAAGCCACAGATCTCACAAAACATGCTGGAATGTCAGCACAGAAGATATATGTCTTCAGCAAGGTACAGCACTATAGGTGCATGGCTCAATAGGTTCATATGTGTATAACAGGCTAACAAGGACAATGTCATCATTCAATGTACTTCATGCATCCCTAATCTGTGAAAATGTCTGATACCCTGATAAGTGTCACCAGGGTTTTGGGAGCTAACACATCTACAAGTTGTGGTGATGGAGATGACCCATCTACAAGTTTTGTGTGTCCAGTACAGACATTTGTCTGACACCAGTTATGATTGTCTTGTTCCGCATCCTATTGTGTAACCTGAGCATGATGTGTGTCACAGCAGATGTGTTCTTCACATGCATGGAGTGCCTGTTTCATATAGGGTCTACTGTCTGTTTTACATACCTGCCTATCCAGCATGTAATATATATACCACAGTGATGTTGTAGGTGTGTAGAACAGTTACAGCATGTGTTAGTCCCATCATGGATACATGGGAGGTACACAGTGGGATATGGCACCTCCCTGCATGGAAGTCATACACATCTCCTCCAAAGCATTTTGGAGACAGACTACACATGTACGGTCTTGACATCTGCTACTGTTCTGCATGCAGCATTGATCATGTCCATTGCATGGTGTCAAACCTGCTCATATGTCCTACTCTGATGACCACTGGCATTTACATCATGGACAAGGTCAGACCACAATGCCACCTGCTCTTCCCTGTTGTGTCTCCCCCTGGAATATAGTAATTCATAGTGTTTACAGAGGCCTTTCAGTATTATCTCATTCTCTGCTTCCATGAAAGGTGCTCAGCATCTTGTATGCATGTTTCCTGAAAGGCAACAACATGGGAACACATGCCAGGATCACATATGTGGAATCACACTATGTAGAGATACAGCAAGTACAGAATGGCTGGCAGTATCCACTGCTTGATCACACATGTCATATTCCACAGTGTGAATACATACTAAGCATGTGGATACAACTAAGATACTAGTGTATATTCCTGTGTGTGCCATGACAGATACTGCTGTATGATCATACAGCCGACACTGGTGTCTATTGTAGTGTGTCCCCTAGGGGCAACTCCCATGATAATATGTCAAAACAACTATGCCAAACAAACACCAATGTGCTATTACAACCACTATAAAGGGACAGTCTCATAAGACAAGTGTACCACATTGACAGTAGACATTCCACCTTTGACCTATTGCACACCCTCTGTATGTGCACAAATCTGGAGATCATTGACATGTCATTATCACAGTTCTAAGAAGGGCTTACTGTTGTAATCCCTATTCCCTGTAAGTATATTCACACATCTGCATCCTGTTGTAAACAATAAGGTTACATACCTGATGGAATGCAATACTTCTCTGTTGATATGTAGTAATATTTAAGTTTTAACAAACATGTGTTCTGTGTGAGGAAGTCACATACAGAATGGTTCCCCATAGCCAGCTGTTTGCCTTTTTAACATGCTTCTCAGTAGAAGGTGATTGCCTCTTAACCAATCTGTGGTTCTGAAATTCTAATTGCAGCCAACACAGTTGATTTGCACTATCATCAGGAGGCAACCACTGTATAAGATATAAGGCCTTCATGTAGATTAGAAGCCCTTTCTGATAAGTTGTGCTGGACATTCCTGTGGTGAGGAGACTACATCATTGTAGTGGGTAGGTCTGTAGCAGCAACTTTTACATAGAGATGTGTGTGCTACAGGCTGCAGCTGCTGCTACAAGTAATAGACATAGGTAGTGAGTGTGAACACTTTGGAGGACAACAAGCTTTAGGGGTAACTATGGGAGCTGTGTCAGCCTTGTTGTAAAGGTAGAGCCAGAGTGAAGGTACCCATTCCACTCCAATTAAGTCATGTTTAAGTATGTTAGACATTAGTATCACTAACAGAGTACTAGGCAACATGTTTGCTGTGACCTTCAGCAACATAGGGAATAAATATAAGAATATGTCCACCATCTGGGCAACTATCAGGTCATGTGTTACAGTCTGGCACTCATTTGAAGCATGTATGCTGGCAGTCCTTGTTACAAGCCGGGATTTCAAATGTGTATGTTAGTTGTGCAGCTGTGCTAATCTGCACTGTGAGTTTGAAAGGATTGTGTGGTGCACTCTGATATTAGTAGCCCTCATTTGCAGTACCTGAGTTTAATTTTTCTGTGAATACATATTCATAGGTTCATAGGTTCATACTAGGCTATCTGCCCGAGGGCATTTACAAGCCTAGCCCATAGTTTTGTGGCTTACGCCACCCCTTTAGTATGGGGAACTATACCCATTATTTTGCTGTGCCTCTGTTGAGCAGTGACACTGAGGTAATCCCTGGGGTATATCTGCGATCTCCCATCCATTGGTCAAGATTTCTCTTGAACAAGGCCAGCGAGGTGCTCTGCCTCACATATACCGGGATTTTATTCCACAGCATAGGGAGTCTTTGGGTGATGAATCTATCCCTCCAGCACGTCCTATTAATAGCCATGTCGAGGTTTAAGTCTCCGCCCTTGTGGCTCTGACGGATCTAGATTTTTGAGGTGAAGCATATTCATCAAATCTGGGTTTGACATGGCCTTGTATGTTAGGCAAAGGTCACCTCTGAGCAAGCGGTGCGACTGAATAGAGCTGGAGTTCTTTCAGTCGGGCAGCATAGGACAGATGTTTGAGACCCTTTATCCTTTTGGTGAGGAACTTTTGTGGCCTCTCCAGCTGCTGCAAGTGTCGGGTCAGATACATTCGAATGGGGCATTGTACTCAATCATTGGTCTGATGAGTGATGAGTATAGGGAGACTATGACCTCCCTTGATCTAGATGAGAATCCCTTCATGATAAGGTGGGCAATGTAGAAGGTCTTCCTAACTACTTTAGCTACATGGGTGTCGAATGACAGACTACTATCAACCTGGGTCCCCAGGTCCCTGATAACTTCTTCTGTACTCAGTGGATTGCCACCTATTTGGTAGCTAGGGGTAACCTTGTTTTTCCCGAAGGGTATGACTATGCATTTTTTGGCATTTAACTTTAGGCCATGGCTCTGGCACCAGTTATCCGTTTCTGTGAGACCCTTCTGAAGGATATCTGTGTCAGTTAATACATGATGTGACACTTTATGAACTTATAGCTTTGTCACAGGGATATGTGAAGTATGTTCCAATCTGCAAGCCTGTGACTTTCATCATTGAAAAGCAGACATTTCATTAAAAATGCATTGTGTGGATGAAAAGTACAGGACTCAGTCCTTAATTGCTGGCCTCACAATAATGTAATTTAACTGCTACATACCACTGGATTTGAACCGAGGACTGTGTGTGGCAAAATGTACTGTTTGGAAGGCATTTAACAGACTGAGTTACTGAGTCACTGCTGTAGCAGGTGTATTTGCAAGATATAAGTGCACAAATACAGGTTATGACATATGCTTTTTACATCCAATATTCTGTGCATGGCTTTATATATATATGTATTTCTGCACCAGGGTCCCAGATGAACTTTCATTTGCCATCAGTGCCTTAGCAGGTGTATTTCTAAATGTTGCTGATAAAAGGGCATATATACCTGCTATGAAGGACCTCACTTACATCCCTCATTATGTGTTTGGCTTTCTAGTGGTGTAGTCTTGCACCAGACACCAAGGTGCACTCCCAATATTTCCATTTATCCTTAACCAAGTTTGAGCGACATGGTGCAATGTGCAGCTCTGCTTAAACAGGCTTAATGAGTGTAACTTGCAATTACTATGTTTTGCATAAACCACCTGTTTTAATTAACAGCTTTGTGGTGTGGCAGGTTAATGCAGTGGTCCGCAGGTGTGATGGTCTTGGGTTTGAAATAGGAGACAGGTGTTTATTTTGCACATATTTATTATGATTTAAAAACACATATCAATATGGCTCCATTTAGCTGAGCTTAGTGAAGCTGCATGACATGGTCAGTCGCATATTAAAAAGAAAAATGAGGAGATAAAATGAGGAAAGTGGTGAAATGGGGTGCAAGCAGGGGAAAAACTTAGTGAAAGGCAGGTAGGCATATGCAGGACGGGTGTACAAAAGAAGCATAGCTATCCATTTCTTGTACAGCAACAACTGCGCACTTTGACAGATTTTGTAGATGACTTTGGACTATCACCCCCTGAGAGAGTGGTGATGACAACATAATTGCATTGTTAAGCCAATTGGACAAAATTATGTATGTCCAGTGGACATGTGTGTGAAATGGAGAGCTATGTATGGGATGATATTTTGGGGGGGCAAGTGCCCATTTTTTTTTTAAGGTGAGAGTGGAATGTTGGGGAAGGGACATAAGTAGTGTGAGGGAGATAATTTGGGTAGGTGAGGAAGCTTTTGCAGACAGACAAGACAGCAGACAGGGGTGGTGTGTGACAAAAGAGGGGAGTGAACACCTTGGCTGGGGAGGGTGTTGTGGAATCTCATTTCAATGTGCCTCCACAAGGAACAGCATGACTCACATCCTCACCAATGGGACTGTCGATACTGGTCCATCACTGCCCCAAGGGTGGCAGCAGTGGAGGCTGGGCTCCAGGGTGAGCCTGCCCCACCAGGGTGGCCAGAATGCGCTCCATCTGATGCAGGCATCATCCAAATATATGCATAATGATCCCACACACCAAACCTGGCAGTTTATCATGGGTGACAATTCCCCCTTCACCACCGCTCCCAGAGGGGGACCAAGCCCTGTCCTATGGGGTGGTACTACCTGATGCTGCAGGTAGTGCAGGGGCAGCAGAGGCGGCACCACCAGGCTGGGTTCCACATGTGCTGGGACCCAGTGCCACGGTCGGAGGAGGCAAGGTAAGTGGATTACGAGGAACCGGCCGACCTTGGCACTCTGTAGTAAAGTACTTAGAACAATAAGTTATGGTTAGTAATAACAGAATGCAACATAATATTTATTAATCAAAATACATATTAAGGTATATTATGTGTCACACAACATTAAGTAACATAACAGTCAGTATGTTAACAGCAAGCTAGTATGAGTTAAACCATACAGCCAACAAAACAGTTAGTTTAACAAAATATGCTAATATTGACACATAATAATAAATAGCAATAATAAATTAAATTTAAAAAAATATACAGTTAAACAAAATATATTTTAATAATCATAATAATGAATAACAATAATAAATTAAAGTTTAACAAAACAGTTTAACAAAATATATTAATATTAAATCGTAATAATAAATAATTAATTAATGAATGGAAGGGGTGGGTTGAGATTGAGAAAAACATACTACCATTAGTGACATCACAGATGATATCCCTGAAAACACTGGTAATACATAGTTCTACAGGTGTGTACTGTTAGTTGTGAGTACAGTGACTACAATTCTTCTATAGCTGATCTAGCATGTACATACCTCCCAAGCTGTTAGCTTGGGACAGTATGGGCCAAGTACTAATAAATGCAGGTACACAGAACACTTTCACATAATGTGGACTTATATACCTACCAAGGTGTCCTGTAAACAGATTTGGTAATACAGTGCATTCCAGGTAATCATTTATCTGGTAATCATGTGACAGACAGATTAGGCTGTTCTGCTTGCATTATGAAAATTGTGACACTTGAGAGGCATGTTTGTGTACATTAAGTAAACTAGACAGCCATCAAGCCTTATTTGGCAGGCATAGGAGTAGAACCAAATAGCTGTGAATGCAGCAGACATCTGCAAATAATGTAACAATTGACTGCAGCAACTTAGAGCTGGCATGCAATGACTACTGGCCTATTGCAAATATTAAGACAGATTTATTTAGGAAACCACAATGGTGCTGAACACTTTATTGGTATTGCTGATAATTCTCTGTGAAATCTACACACGCTATCTGCTCATAAAGTGGGCTACCCTAGCCATATACCTTTTGTTCCTGGAGTAGAAGAAAATGAGAGCATCATGTGACTGAAATTGGCCTGGAGACAACCTTGAATCATACTATGAGTTGAGCAATACATTTCACAAGACATTCCTTTTCTGTTGTAGAGCTATTACAGTTTTACACTTGACTGCAGAGACAGTAGAATACACATGCAGTGAATACAGCCATAATGCAAATATTAAGACAGATTTATTTAGGAATCCACAATGCTGCTGAACACTTTATTGGTATTGCTGATCTCTGTGACATCTACACACACTATCTGCTCATAAAGTGGGCTACCTCACTCATATACCTTTTGTTCTTGGAGGGGAAGAAAACGAGAGCATTATGCAACTAAAACTGGCCTGGAGACAGCCTTGAACCATACTATGAGTTGATCAATACATTTTTAGGCCATTAGTTTTACATTCTACAGCTATTAGAGTTCTACACTTGACTGCAGCAACCTTTCCAAAGACATGCAATGCATACAGCTCTAGTGCAATTATGTTATGACACCACAATCCTGCTTTACACCTTTTTGCTTACTGTTATTGCTATTGTTTATTGTTTATCATTTATTGTTTATTTCACTACAGTTGTTATTGTATATTTATTGCACTACAATTCTTATTGCCCATTTATTGCACTAAAGTTCTAAATGCCCATTTATTGCACTACAGTTTTTATTGTTTATTCTTTATTGCAGTACTTTTTTTATTTTTAATTGCTTATTGCACTACAGTTAACATAATATATCCGTACTTACCATACACTCATGGCACAACCTGGTCAGGCACCCAGCATGGGACTGAATATTATAAGTCCTCTGAGCTACAGCTGTTATGTGAGAAGCACACCATTATACATACCAGTTTTGCACACATTCATCTTATATTTTGGTAAAACAGTTGAAAAAATACTTACATATTTGTGTGGCATGCCCAGCCCTAGCCTCTTGGCATGCCCAGCCCTAGCCTCTTGGACCCAGATGTCCAATGTTCCCCTCTTTCTCCACTTCAGGTCATCATAGTTGTGACAACACTGCTCACCAAAGCAGTGGATACCAATCTCACTAATAAGTTCCCTGGCCAACTGATCCCAGGCCTCAGCCTTAGATTTTGAACCCTGATAACCACCTTGCAACAGCCTAGGTTCATAACTGTGCACGAAAAGCCCAAAAAAGAACACTGGACTCCTGCACACCTCATCTCTGTGCCTAAAAGCATGCACTCTCTCCAATACTGCCTGGCATATCAGCAGATACGCAGACTCCAACAAATGGTGCAGAATTCCCACCTATTTGCTTTAATACAGGCTGTTTTTTCACCCTTACAAGTCATTTAGCAACATTCAAAGCAATACCACAATGGCTAGCATCACACAAACCAGCTATGTGAAGCTGAGCATCATGAAAACTCACACAACCGTGGTTTTAGTGAACCTTAACAATGCTCAAACAATATTAGCCATTAACCACATTTAAGCAGTACTTAACACCATGCAGCTCTCCCACATGTAAAAATACTGATTTTAATTTAAAAGACATTTTACATTGCATTCAACAAATGATATGTGTGCTAGGGACTCAGTCCTAGGACCTACATAGCTTTAGACTGTCACTCTACCATCTAACTACTTGTATAGTATATAAAGTAGTATACCTTCACATACACTACTAAGTAACCATGGCATGCCTCGAAAACAGGCTTAAATGGGCTTAAACATAAGCAGACATGCATAATTAATTATATCTGGTTTCTATATTTAAATGTCTGTCAGGTATCAACTGTCTATGCTTAAGTGCAGCTTGGCATTACTGTACTCCGCGCTTCACTGCGTAAATGGACATTAAAAAAAAAAATTAAAAAATGGCAATTTATAAATTTAAAACACAAACTATTTATATACAGCACATTTCAACAGTACCATGGAACATTACAGGGAGCCTCACCATGTAAATAACATCTGACCAGCTTCTGCACTTCTGCTACATGGATTCAATATCCCTGTTACTATGCTCTCCCTTGGCAGCACCCCATGATTAATATGCATGGCACTCTGCTGAGGGGGAACCATGGCCATGTACACATGTACAGTCCATGTAGGCTCTACATGAATCCTACATGGATTTTATTAAATCCTGGGGCATGTCTAAAAATGCATACTCTGAGACTGCAGATTCAATACTTTGTTATATAACCATTTTAGTTATAAACTTTTTAGTTGTGATTCTGTATCTATGAAAAGGTATGAACTCATGATTTCATTTTCCAATTACTCTCTCATTCCAGTTCAGGACAATGGAAAACTAGAACATATCAAGCCATACAATGTGAGAAAGCCACAGAAAATCATCTTAAGTGGGCCAAAAATCCTTTACAGGAAATGTATACATGTACACACAAGCACACATATGTACTCACTCGTACTATGTATACATACCTACAGGCAATTCAGGTTATCTACAATTCTTCTACTGCACGCCTTTAAAATATTGGAGAAAAGCAGAGCTCCTAGAAAAAAAGTCACATGAACACATGGAGAAAATTGATTTTGTTTATATGTTCTTTACTTCTGTTTTTTTTTTTTTATTTTACACCAGACTTACTACCCTGATGATACAATCGTCTCACATGAATATTTTTATTATATAAGTATAGTGGGATATTCAGAGTTATGTTTTCTGAGTGTTTCTTAATGTCATTATTTTTGATATTAATATAGTACTCAATGTTATGTACAGTTGTATTTTATTTTATGATAACCCTTTAACTTACAAAGTTGCTTTTAATTAGTCTTGCATGCTTGATTCAATTTTGTTGCAGCTAAGTTCTGAATATATGAAGTGAGTCAGGCATTTTATCTATATGTGGATAGGGAGGTTAACTCTTTCTGCACAGTTGTGTGACCAAGTAAGATGGGGGACCAAAGCCCCACCAAGACAGAATATAGTAGGGCTTGTCACCCTGTAAAAAATGTGTTTCTGTTTGCTATTTATTTCAGTATTTATAGTATTTATGATTTCATTATTTTGATTTTAACTTTTTTTATTGTTTTATATTTTACTAATTGGCATGAGTCTCACAGAAGATACAGACCAGAATTAGCTAACACATATTGATAGGTGGAAAAACACAGAAGTGTGCATAATGACAAGGGCACTGAAAGGCCATGTGGTTTGAATTTGTACCACACATAAGAAATTACAGACCTGTCATGGTTGGGCCTACTCCATAAGTACAAACGGTATTGCAAGGTTATGTACTGTCCATTGGAAATGCCTTAACAACATTCAATAGTAGAGGCAATCTGCAGCTCATGCTGACATCCTTGTACATTATTTTGTGTCACTGCTTCAGTGCGAAGAGTGTCTCCTTATATGTGATAATCCCATGAAAGACTAATGATCAGTCCTGAATAAAGATGTTAGTGTCAGTGATGAAGGTAGTACACTTTTAAAGAAGGCACACATTACTGCGAAGTTGGTTTGTTCAAAATGGTGGGTATGAATCATCCAGTGACCGATACCCTACTTGATCTTAGTCAGTTTAAAGATTAACAATAACTCTACCACCATTTGTGTGCATAGTTTATGTTTGCTTTTCATTGTGCTGTTCAGTCCACTTTCTCACTGCTATTTTTCCACATAGGTACTATAATACTGCAGGATGCATCATTTTGTCCCTCTGTGTACCATTAGCATATACATGATTCCACTCCAAGCACCTCCAGCACTGACACATGGATACTTTCTCTATTATGCGGTACTTTATAAAGAACATGATTCCACAGGTGCATTCTGCACTATATAATACAAGGGCTATAAACTCTAACACTGTCCACCTTTAAATAATATAACCTCACTACCTGCATACTGTACTGCATAAAACATGGATCCATAACCTCTGACCCTGTGCAGCCATTAAGCAATGTAACCCCCAAGGACTTATTGTATTGTCTGCACATGTAGGATGAGCAATGCCAACATGCTGTGTCATCTACCTTACTACAGCCAACCTGCTGTGCAACCTACCTTAATACTGCCACATACTTGAGTTACATTTCTTTCGCTACACTGTTCGCTGCAACATTGAAATGAACAGTTCATTAACCTCCTGTTTAACATACAATTAATTTCAAAATTAATTTCAAACTACCATGCACTGACTACTTACTAAAATATGTGAGATTCCATATCTGAAGTGACCTTTTGTAATACAGTTGTTTCACTTTACGGAGGGAAGATGTGAACCTCACCATCTGTGTAAGTACCATACGTTTAAATTCTTCTTTAAATTATTTCTATATGCCAGCATTCCACCACTGCAACTCAGCTATAAACTGTGTTCTATACTTACAAACAAAAGCGTACCAACATAACCATCTGGTATTCTGAGACTTGAATCCTTGAATGAGTGAAAATGCATAGTAACATACATTGAATATGACAATGATGTATCTTGGAGCATTCCCTTTTCTCAGAGTTATGGAAATCTCAAAGTTCCTATATATGTAAATAGGTTCATGGGTTACAGGGGGCTTGCTCCTAGAAAAAAGAACAACTTTAAAGTAGATCATTAATGTTTGACATGTGATGTGCTCCTCCATTTTCATACCTATTTTTTCAAAATTCTTAGGAAAGCAGTTTTGAGTCTCAGAATTACATTATGGAGCTGAATGCCAGACTAATAGAGAATCAGACAAATTGTGTACCAAACTTAGTGTGCACTAGCCTTTAAAATTTGTACCAACTTTCTGAACACAGCCCAATGTATTTTGCATATTCTGCTGTGTGACAATTGTACAGGGAAATTAAATAAAGCTGACATGATTTTTTTTCTCTGTGTATGCATTGTAGCACAATGCGTACACCAGTGCGAACAATTTTCGATTCAGTAAGCACCACTTAGCTGCGTGCATGCACATGCAAATAGAGAAAATCTGAAATAATGTAAATTGTCTGATAATCAGGTGAATCTTATGCAAATGAGGCAGGTTGAGTGATCCAACAAGTGGAAAGGCATCCGTGTAGACCCCATGTCAGTGTTTGTAGTGTACAGGGATGTAAAACATAAGAAATGTAGACATAAATCCCTGAAACTGTAGTACCACATACAGATATGTGCAAAAATAATGTTATGGATGTCAGAAAGTGGAAGTGGATAAGTGAAAATAATATTTTATTTTCTTTAATAATCACAGCTTGTTTGTGCTGCTCACTGCAATGCACAAACATGCTTAATACAAAAAAAAAAATAATAAATGTGCATTTTTCAATATATGTCAGAAATGTACTATAGCTCCCTCCAACTGTGCCATACAATGGTGCATTGGTGCTGTTGCCCAGGTAATACAGCTCTGGAACCATGTAGTTTCCCGTCTGTCAGCATGAATATGTATGCAAATGAGCTGGATGTCTTGAATAGCAAAATGGAGCAATTGTGTTCGTATAGCCACTTCGTGTAGGCTTCCACACTTTGTTGATATTCCCAGTGGATATGAATGCCAGCAAGGGGGGTGTGTCCAGTCACTTGTAGGATTGTTTAATTCTTGTTGCACACCACATAGCTGAGTGTGTTCACACAGAAAGACCACCCAGGTCACAATGATAATGTAGGCAACAAGCAATTAAAAAAGAATATATTCAGTTATTGATTTTTGACCTTTATGTAACCTATGCTGCATGGTGCAAAGCTGAACATGTTCATGCAGCACAACACCCATGTGACTGTGTTGACTTAGGCGGCAATGAATGGAAAGCAGATATTTCCAATGAGTATGTATTGATGTGTATAAGCTATGCTGTGCGGCGAGTCACACAGTGCTGTGCTGCGCACTAAGTAGGACCATTAAATGATGTTAATCACATTCTAGGCAGCTGAAATTATAATAATTAGCCAATCACACATGCTGCACCTACATCAGACCTCTATAAAGTATGGATACACCCCACATTCTGTTTTCGCCCAATACTCTGGACCATTGGTGTTCACACTTGGGAATTTTAACTGAGATAATGCTATGGGTTGCTGCAGGTCTGCTACATCTATATGTGCTAGATTCTAAAGTCATTGCTGCTGGTGCTGCTGACAATGGGCCTAGGTTGAGAAGGAGAAGAGTGTTCAGACCCAAGGTAAACTTCCAGGAGCTACATGAACTGGAGATTGTAGAGCACTACAGGGTGGACAGAGACATATTACAAGAACTCATTGAGTTCTGCTGCCTTCATCTCAGAGCCATAATCAACAGACGGAAACCAATTCCAGTGGAAACAGAGGTATGTGTAGCCCTTAGGATACTTGCAACAGGTACTTTTCAAAGACCAACTGCAGACATGATGAGGGTATAACAGGCATCTAAATCCAGGATACGCCACCAGTTCCTGGATGCTGTGTTACCACATGCCAGTGAGCATATATCCTTTCCCCTCCCTTCTGAGGTGAGGACCAGCAATATGCAACAGTTCTGCCATGTAGCACACTGCCCTGAGATACTGGGTGCCATAGATTACACCCATGTACACATCAAGGCTCCACCTGGTGAGCAGGGCAGAATCTATGTTAACTGCAAGGGGTACCACTCCATCAACTGCCTGGGCATATACAATGTTCAGGGGATTATCCTGAATGTGTATGCTGGCAGCCATGGCAGTTATCATGACTCCCATATCTAGCACACATCACAGCTGTACCAGATGCTTGCTAGGGGGAACATCCCACATGTCCATTTACTTGGGGATGCTGGCTATGTCTTGGAACAGTGGATGATGACACCCATCAGAAATGCACACACACCCACAGATGAATGACATAATGAGCCAAACACACAAACTAGGAACATCATACAAGTGAGTTTGGGCTGCTAAAGTCACAGTTCCAGTGTTTTGATATATCTGGTGGAGCCCTTCAATGTTATCCAGCCACATGTGCACATACAGTCACAGTATGTGCTATGCTGCACAATATGATCCTGTGGAAACAACTGCAGAAGGATCAGCAAAGGGATGGGATACACAGCCCACTACCAGTGCCTAGGTTACCACAGCCACAGTCACAGGAGGACTCAGAGGAGGAACCCACTGCTGATGTGCCTGTAGGTAGATGTAGGCATGCTTAGTATGCCCTGGCATTGGCTAACAGGCAATGCATAGCTCATTCACTAACAACCTAGGGATCTATGAACTGACACCTTCTTTCTACTCACAAAACAACATTAAAAATAATGGCAGGCAACCCACACATCCTGTACCTACTCATGCATTGGCTGTGTACTACTTGCATCAGACAGTGTCATCTCCGAATGATAGTTGTGTCAGCTGCTGCATTTGCAAGGTAAGTCCATAACCTTCACAGTCCTCATAAGGATTATTATGATATGGCATTGTATGCATGTATGCATGTATGCATCTGGTACATCATACAAATAAATATAGTGGACTACTTGGACAGAAATTACATCCACAGGGGACTACAGGTACCCATTATAGGATCTTGTTTCCATGAGTATTCACTAGGTCTCATGCATGGAGTACTCATGGAGTCCTACTGCAACAGATTACTGGTTCATCTGTCAAGGAAGATGTTAGGACAGTGGGATGACATGATAATCAGACTACTGTATAACCCAGCAAAATATGGTGGTGTTCCACTGCCCCAACAGAGTGGTGTTCCCTTGTAACTGCTGTAACAGAAACTCATCAATGGTATATCAGCATGTCTGGCAGTCTCAGGATAGTAACATAAAAATTGATCATACAATTCATATCTTACTTAGCACAGAAATAACAATTTATGTATTTATGTTGTTCATTGTGTGATGAATGATCACTGTGTGTCAAGCAGCTTGTGTTGAACAAAGGACTAGGGTAATTTGCTTTTGTGGTGGCATTCAAGGTTCTACTCTAGGTATAATCACTTATTTTGGATGTCAGGCATTATTACTGTTTGTGCAATAGACTGTCAGCATGTGTGTAGTGTAATATTATTAACCTTTGTGACATATTAGGCATGTCACACAGCTGAAGAAAGTTGTACGCAAGTTCAGTGATGTGCAGCAGTGCAGAAACAGGGACAGATGATATTTTATGCGACATATAAATCCTGGACTGGAGTACAGGTAGGTGTGGGCTGGAGTCAGTTTATAACTAATAAAAGTCTCACTGGGCCTGCTCATACACTTAGTTAACCAGAATGCAATTCTGTTGCCCCCCCCACTCAGAACGACTTGTCATATATAGATATGTCTACAGCTTCATACATATATATACATATTTGTCAGTATCACACTCTTCCTATATATATATATATATATATATATATATATATATATATATATATATATATATATATATAAAACTATATGTATATATAAATCTATATACACATATATATATTTATAAAGACATACATCTCTGTCTCTTACCATACATCTACATAACACATATACATATATAATACGCACACACACACACACACACACACACACACACACACACACACACACACACACACATGCACACAGACACACGTCCATGTATATTTACATTCCTGTTATATACAGATATATGTTTATATGTCTGTGTATGTCTGTATCATTCTACATACCCTAATACTGGTGATTGGAGCTGCAGTATGACAGACACACACACACACACACACATATGTATATATATATATATATATATATATATATATATATATATATATATAAAATGTTACTCAAAGGACAAAATGTAAAGGCTCAACAGTAGATAATGCACTGCCCTACAGCCCCCTGTGCCTGCTGGTTGTCACAACACATAAACCAACAGGTGAATGGGTGGTGTTATGTATCATGTTGTTTGCACATGCATTGAGGGGGCACATTGTTTTGCCCACAGGCTTGCCCATCCAAATGCAAACAGCAATATATGGTCAAAATGGCTGTTGTAGACAGCTGGGATAACAAACAGTTTTCTGTCTGCAAGATTACTAGATACAGAGAACACTTGAGAAGCAATAGCATTCTGTAGCCTACACACACTGTTCAACACAAGCCTAGTTTATGTATTCCACTAGTATTCACTTGCATTTACATATGAAATGGACTTAAGCCGTGGCACTTGCTGTAAATACTGTGATCTGTAGCATGTAAGACTAGATAGGTAGGTGTTCTAACCTCACTCCAGCCCACTTGTGTGTGAGTGCGTTTCCAGTCATAAGAAATGGGAATCCCACATTGATTTTCAAATGTCAATGGGCCTGTAATTTTTGGCCCTTGCAGGTGCTGCTGGCCTCCAAGCCATTCTCTTTCACAAGTCTTGCCTATGTCATGTATCTTAGCAGTACCATCTGCCATTATAATGGCAGATTTAAGGCATGGTGCATTCTGTAAATACTGTGATTTGTATTGTGTAAGACTAGATAGAGAGGGACTCTAATCTCACTCCAGCCCACTTGGGATGTGTGTGTGTGTGTGTGTGTGTGTGTGTGTGTGTGTGTGTGTGTGTGTGTGTGTGTGTGTGTGTGTGTGTGTGTGTGCAGCCCCTGCAAAATAAATATGATAACCACACTGATTTAGAAAGAGGTGGGTCTTTGCAGTATTTTGGCTGTCACAGGTTATGTGTGCCTCCAAAGTCCTGACCAGAACAAGTCCTACTGATGTCATCTACCATAACATTACCTACAAAGATGTTAATAGCACACATGGGTTTGGTGCGTGCATTAAGTACTGTGATCTCTAGTGTGTACCATTAGATAGGTAGGGGCTCTAATATAATTGCAGCCAATTTGCATTGTGTATGCTGTGCAGTGTTCTGCACATATGAATCGATAGTGATACGATTCTCAGTCAGTCATATCTGTCAGTGACCAGTACAAGTGACATGTGAAAGGCAACAGTGGATTAAAGAAATATATAATAATTTAGGCAGTCACCCTGTGCATCAGACACATACCTTCAAGTCCCCTGCATCAATGACAAAGATGACAGGGATGTGGCACAGATATCATCACTTGCACAGGGTGTTGTGTGATGGTGCAGGAAGCCTAGGCTGACCCATTAGGTTGGCAAGCATGTGTGTGTGAGTCAGGAAGGGAAGCAGACAAGATGGTCTATGGTATGTGCCGTGTGTGTCTGCAGGTGACCTGATTGTGCTAGTGGTGTGTGTGTGTGTCTGCAGAGTGAAGCTCAGAGCTAACCCTATGTGACTGTATGTTGGACAGCTTTGAACTGTGCATGGTAGAGCTGAAAGTTCAGCATCTCTGTCCCTGAACATGGGAAATGGCTCTGCCAGGAGTTGCATTGGCACCTCCATGTCCAAGGTCAGAAGTGGCGCTACTACCTGATCGTGGAAGAACAGCTGGCCTCCTGCAAACACCCCTATCAATCTGCCTGTTTGGAACCTCACCAAGTCTTTGGCTATGGTTAGTATCAACACTCACTGCAGCCATAGTAGCTGCACTTTGCTGTTTAATGTACCCACCCACTGACTGTCCAATATCTCTGGCCTCAGGGAACTGCTATGTGTAGGCATACTGACTGTGTACAGTGATAGTGAGGGCAGAAGAGGGATGTCAACCGCTGTGACAGATTTAGCTCCTGCAACCCCTACCTGTGCTTCACTTTGTCAACCATCATCATCAGAGTCTGAAAAGACACCAACATCAGGTCATGAAAGGGATAGAGACCAACCCTCCTGGTAACCTGTGATAAAAAGGGAAAAGAGCACATTAGAACATGCACTACTATGCTCTACACTACTATCTTGCAATATATGTTAAGCTGTACAATGCTGTCAGTATTACAGACTTGTTTAAGTTCCAATCTGATATACCAGGACCTGAGACATTATTTTCTAACAAACGTCTGCAATTAGTTGCAAAGAATAAGCTTCTTAATTAAGAATCTCATGAGCAACAGTGGAGTACACTGTTGACATTTGTCAAAACTGCACAGCTGACACATAAGGCAATCTGTACTGTCCTGCAAATACTGCAAATCTGTCAGTGTGGTCACAAATACAAGGCATATGTATGACTGTAAACTATGTTCCATTGGTACAAATCTGTAAGGTTGGCAAACAAGCAGACAGTACATCAATCCAGCCGGCAGGCCTGTGATGACACTGTAGTGAATATTATGCACTAAAATCTACATCTGTAGCACAACAGTGTTATACATACAAGGAGCAGAATCACAGCCGCGTATGATTCCTAACTGTCCTGTGAAATTTGGGGGAGGGGAGAGGTAATGTAAACAGCAACCCATGTTGCACTATGACAGGCTACTACAAAATCTCACATTTATAGCACATGCTATGTTAATTGGTATGTTGGTCACAATCTGAGCATGAGATTCAAACTGCAACTAACCTCCTCCCCCACACATAAAAATACCTGCCTGCCTTGTAAAACTATGTACACCCTGACACACTGGAGCTACAGTACTGCAATGCTGATCCAAGTAAGCATACCTAGACACTCCTCTTGTGTGGAAACAGTGACACCCACATCCATGACATACCATGTAATGGATGCCTGGGAGCTGTCCTGTGTTCCTAGGTTTGCCAACAATTCCTCAGTGGCTGACAGTGGTTGTTCTGCTGCAGGCCCTCCACCAGTGACAACACGATCCCTAGCCACATCTGCTGCTCTTTTGCAGGCAGGGTTTATCATGTTGGTTGCACAGTGTCGCACCTGCTCATATGTCCTGCTCTGGTGACCAATTGCATTTACATTGTGAACCAGGTCAGCCCACAATGCTGCCTGCTCTTCCCTGTTTGTCCTACCATCAACTCCTGCTGTCCAGGGCTTCCTGGATATTATCGTTTTCTGCTTTTGAAAATTGGCCCCAATGTCAGGAATATATATTCCCTGACAGACTACAAAATGGGAACACATGTCAGGTCATATACATGGGAGTATAGTATGTAGATATACAGAAAAAACAGGTGACTACCAGTAGGCACTTCTTGGTTACACATCTCATATTCAACACCATGCAAATATAGTAAGGTTGTGGATGCGAGTAGGATAGTAGCAATAGTGATCTATTCCTGCTTGTGCCATGACAAATACTGTTGTATGATCACACACCCAACACAGCAGTCCAGTAAGTTGTGGCCCATATGTGTAAATCCCTCTTATAATATTTAAAACCAGCAGTGCCACACAAATTGCAGTGTAGTATTACTATCACTATCAGCAGGAAATTTCCAGGAGAGTGTTATACCTAATTAACACAGAGCATTCTACCCATACTGTACTCTAGTTCCTATGTAGGTGTAACACAACTGCAGATTAATTACATGTCATCAGTACAGTTTCAAGCAAAGCTTACTGCTGTAATCCCCATTCCCCCTAAGTGTATGGACACAAATGCATCATGTTGGGAAAAAAATGGTTACATACCTGATAGAGTACAATACTCCTCTGTTAAACAGTACAGAAATATATAAATGTTGTGCCAAGTTGCCCATGCAAAGTGACTGTCATACACAATGTTTACCCTAACTAGATGTTTGTCTTTTTAACATAGTTCTCTATTACCAGACGACTGCTTTTGAACCAATCTGTGCTTCTGAAATGCTAATTGCAGCCAACACAGTTGATTTTCAGTATAATTAGCCAATTCCATGCAACCACTGAACAAGATATAAGGCCTCAATGTAGACTGCAACGCCTTTCTCATATGTCGGGCTGGAAAATAGTGGGGGACAGATAATACATCATAGCAGAGAGAATGTCTGTAGCAGCTACTATTTACATACAAAAGTGTGTGCTACATGCTGAAGCTGAATGTGATGCTGCAGGCGATAGGCATAGTCAGAAAGGGTGAACACTTTGCAGGACAACAAGCTTTAAGAGTAAATGTGGGATCTGTGGCAGCCTTGTTGTCTAAGTAGGGCCAGATTGAGATTACCTACCCACTGGGAAGTAAAGTATATGTGCCACGTAAGTCTGTCAGCCAGCAGTATCAGTAAGACAATGCAAGGCAAAATGTTAGGGGTGTCCTAGAAAACAGGTAGGTGTACACTAACCATGATGTCACGCAGTTGAACAGCTGCCAAGTCACTTGTTATGTCATTGTGGTACCCTGCTGAGTGTGTGCTGGCAACCCTTGTCTAGCTCAACCACCATATATGTATGTTACTTGTGCAGTTGTGGTTGTCTGTGATATCACCAGCAAAGCATTGTGGGCTGCAGTAGGATATTACTGGGCCACAGTTTCAGTGCACACTTCAACATCCCCTGGGAATTCAGGCTATTGCATTACCTGACATTCTCTGCACTTTATAGTGTTGCACAAGGAGTAGGTCAAAGTGGTCCTATCTTTAGGCCTTTGCCCTGTAATATATAGATGCAGACATTCCAACTGTACTGATTTAGGTGGATAAATAGGTGATGCAACAGACATACATATCACACTTTGTAATATTGATGGCCACATACATGAGTTTTTATTGGTAGACACAACTGCACTTAAACCCAGGACCTTGTGTACCAAAAACATTATGCTGTCAATGCATTTTTACAGACTGAGCTGCAGAGTCACTGTTATATCGGGTGAATTTTTACATGTTGTAGTTATTATTCCACAGTTACCTGCTGTTAAATACTACACTTACACCTATTATTATGTGTATAGCTTTAGAGCGCTTAAGTTGTATACCATAGTCCTAGTTAAAATCCTCTTTTCCATTAATGTGTTATCAAGTGTGATCTGACATGTTGTAGACATAATTGCAATGCTATCTGCTATCAGATACCTCACTTACATCTAAGCTTATGTGTGTGCCTTTATAGTGTATGATGCATCTGTGTACTAGAGTGCCAATAACAGTACTATTTTTGTATAATTCTTTTAGCTGATTTGTGTGGTGCGGCATGATCCGCAGCACCATTTAAACATGCTTAATGAGGTGAACTACAGCATTAGTATGTTTTGCTTAAAACACCTGTAATCATTAGTAGCTGTGCGGCTTGACAGGATAATCCACTACTCTGTAGGTGCAATGGTTGTAGGTTTGAAAGAGGGTGCAGGTGTACTTTTTGAATGTGATTAATATTGTTCTAAAAGCATATATCAGTATAGCGCTATTTAGCATAGCTAAGTGATGTGACACGCCATGCCTCGTTGCTCAAAAAATCTTTAAAGAAAAGAAAAATGGGGAGATAGTGCAGTGGTGAAAAGGGGTGTAAGCAGGGGGGAAACATAGTGAAAGGCAGGTAGGGATGTGCCGGACCGGTGTAGGAAAGAACCATAGCTATCCATTTCTTCATCAACAACTGTGCACTGTGACTTTAGCTGAATTTGGACTGTCACCCCCAGATAGGGGTGATGACAACCTAACTGTGTTGTCAGGTCAGTTAGACCAAATTAAGTGTGTCCAGTGGATATGTATGTGAAATGGAGAGCTATGTATGGGACAATATTTTTATTTTGGGGGGCATGTTTTTTAAATGTGAGAGTGGAATGTTGGGGAAGCGACATAGGTATGTGTGGGGGAGCTAAGTTGGGAAAGTGAGGGAGCTTTTGCAGACAGACAAAACAGCAGACAGGGTTGGTGTGTGACACAAGAGGGGGGAGTACACCTTGGACAGATAGGGTGTTGTGGAATCCCAGTCCCATGAGCATCCACATGGTAACTCACCCATGGGACTGTTGGTACTGATCCTTCACTGCCTCTATGGTGGCAGTCATGGAGGGTGGTGTCTAGGGTGAGGCTGCCCCACCAGGATAGTGAGCATGCTCTTCATCCAGCACAGGCATGCAATAACAGTTCGGTGAACCACCCTGCGCAATATACCTGACAGTTCTTGACAGGTGACAAAATCACCCGCTCCACCTCTGCTCCCAGAGGGGGGCCCAGCCCCAGCCCATGGGGCAGACCTACCCGATGCCACAAGTAGTGCAGGCAGCAGAGGAGGTACCACCAGGCTGCAGCCCAGACATGCTGGCCCCCAGTGTCGCAGCCGGTGGAGGCAAGGTAGGTAGATAACCTGCAACTGGCCTACCTTGTTGCAATGTAGTAAGTTAGATATAAACATAAGGTAAGATTAGTAATAACCAAACCAATGTAAGTATTAACATAATGGAACATAATATTGATTAATCCAAACACATATTAAGGTATATTATGAGGAACACAACAATAAATAACATAACCGTAAGGATGTTAACAGCAAACCAGTATAATATAACCCATAAGGCCAATATAACAGTTAGTTTAAAAGAATATATTAATATCAAACCATAATAATAAATAACATATTTCATAATAATAAATTAAGGAAGATAAGGGATGGGAAGAGAGAGAGAAAAATATACCATTAGTGACTTTGCAGGTGATATTACTACACAGACTAATAATACATACTTTTACAGGTGTGCAGTATCATTTGTGAATACAGTGACAACAAGCCTTGTATAGATGATGTTACATGTACATACCTCTCAACCTGTTAGCATGAGATAGTATGGGCCAAGCACTAACAAATGCAAGCACACAACTACATGGAACTATTTTATATAGTGTACTCATACATTACTACCAAGGTGTTCTGTAGATGAATTTGCCAATAAATTGGATTCCAAGTAATATCATCTATCTGCTAATCATAGACCAGACATATGGGGAATTAGTCATTACATTCTGAAAAATCATGACAGTTGAGAGGTACATTCATGCACTCTAATAAGACTAGACGGCCAGTGATTTCTTAGTTGGCTGCCATGGGATTAGAACCCGCAAGCAGTGACTCCAGGGAACATGTGCACTAAATTTAACAGTTGACTGATGTCAGATTAGAAAAGACATTGCGGTGCATACAGGAATACTTCACACTTATTACAAAAGATTATTTATCAAGGCACAATCCTTCTTGATATTGCTCCTGAAAATCTGGCACTTATAAACATTGATATCTGCCCAGAACGTGAGCTACCTTACCCATATACCTTGTTCCTGGTGTGGGAGGAATATGCAGCATTATTTGATTACAAATGGCCATAACACAGGCTTGAACCTTTCTGTGGGTATCTCACTACATTTATTAGACAATTTTTTCTGCAGTCTTTATTCATTTCCTGTTTTACAGTTGACTGATGTCAGATTAGAACACACATGCAGTGATTACAGCCGTACTGCACAGTTATTTGAACAGATTACTTTTCAATGCACAATCCTGCTTTAAACTTTATTGATAATGTACCTTAAAATCTGGCATTTATACACATGAATATCTGGCCATAACATCAGCTACCTTACCCATACATCTTGTTCTTCAAGTGGGTGGAATGTACAGCATTATATGACACAAACTGGCCAGAACACAGACTTGCAACTTACTACAGATATTAAACTACATTTATCAGACAGGTTTTCCGCTTTCTTTATTCATTTCCTTTGTACAGTTGACTGGTGTTAGATTAGAACACACATGCAGTGGCAACAAGAATAGTGATCACTTCTTTGAAGCAGTACATATCACAGCACCATCACCCTTTAAAATCTATTTATTATTGTTGCTTCCAGTCTGACATGTACAGCATGGATATCTGTGTCAGACCTCTAAGTAATTACCCATTTACCCTTGCCAATACCTGAGTGCAATCTACAGCATATTTCACACACTGGGCACAGCAGCACAGTGACTGTTAATCTGGGTAGACCCCAACCTCAACTGATGTTTGTAAGCTATACTATACAATAATGTATGGTTACTTGCCTTAACTTGGTTTACCATTAAAGGTAGGCACTGACATATTACCAAATATATTACTATTCCCAAGTATACTATACCTGACTGTTAGGACAGCAGACTCTGTAAATACTTTTTTTTATCTTGACAGTACGTTATGCATTAGGTTATTGATTTGATTTTTCCCTACTTACCACACTCACACCTCATCCTGGCCAGACGCCCTGCAGGAGACTAGAAATTGCAAGTCTCTGTTCTGCAGCTGTTGTAAGAGAAGCAAAGCATTATGCATACCAGTTTTGCATACATTCAGTTTGTATATTTATAAATCACTGGGACACATACTTACATATCTGTGTGGTATACCCAGCCCTCTTCTCTTGGACCCAGGTGTCCAAGGTTCCCCTTTTTCTACACTTCAGGTCATCATAGAGGTGATGACACTGCTCACCACTGTGGGAGATACCAATAGTAAGTTTCCTGAAAAAATGATCACAGGCCTCAGACGTATATTCTGAGCCCTGATAATCACCCTGCAGAAGCTGGGGTCCATGATTTTTGACATAGAGTCCAACAAACATTTTGGACTCCTGCACATACCATCCCTGGTCCAAAAGCATGATCCCTCACCAACACCACTAGGCATAGTGTAGCCAAGTGAGAATTCTAAAGAATGATACCAGATTCCTGCCTATTGGCCATTATATAGGGTGCATTCCCACCCTTACACGTCATAGTGCAACTTTCAGAAATGCGGCTCGTCGCTTTGCATCCTGCAAACTTGTGCAAACCATTTAAGTGAAGCTGCACATCATGCAGACTTGCATAAGCCATGTTTAAGTGCAGCTTAGCAATGCACAAATGAAGTAAACCATCGACCATGTGTAATCATAACTTAGCACACTGCAGCTTTGTGTCACAGTTTTTTAATTTTAAATTAAACTGATGTCTCTGTCATCTGACTCATGTTCAAAGTAATAAATGCAAAACATATGACTGCTCAGGACTCGAATCCAGGACCTGCTATACTGTAGATTATAACTCTACCTATCTAGCCACTTGGATAGTATAGAGAAGCAGTATATCTTCACCTATACTACTAAGATACCTGCTAGCATTACACAGCAAAGCTGCATGAGTTGCATGTTACTAAGCACCTCAGAACTATAACAAATAAATGCATCCGGTTTGTATTTTTAGATGTCAGACAGTGTTGCTAACCACTGCTCCACTCTGCACAAACAGGGAGAGACAGGAAAAAAAATGGATAAATATTCAATTAATTACATCCGGTTTCTATTTTTAGATATATAGCAGATGTCAGGTGCATATGAATAAGCTCAGATCAGCATCAAACAGCACATAAACTTAAAAAAAAATATTACTATCCTGTGCTTAACACCTGCCCAGATGTTTTCTGGACAGTCTACAACTATGGGACAGCCTCTACACTGCTGCTTGCAATATCCATATAACTCTGATCTACCTCAGCAGTGCACCATAATTAATATATATGGCTCACTGCCAGGAAGGAATTGTGGCCATGCACACAGGTACATTCCTTGTAGGCTCACATGGAACCTACACAGATTTTATTGAATCCAGACTGTAGTTTGTTCTTTTCTGGAGTAAAGTTTTATTTGAATGCAAATAAAAGTAGATTTTGTCCTTTTAATTAAACTGTCCTCATACCTCTCAACTGTACAGAATGGAGAATGTCCATATTTTTGCCTCATATTTTTAGTCTCTTTCTCAAATAATTGTGTTTTTTCTGGCAAATCAGTGGCAAATTATTGAGGGGTGAAGTCAAAAAATAATGACAGACATTTTAGTTTCAGACTTCATACCCTTCAGATAATTCATGCTAATGTAAAACCTGTTATTCTATCAATTTTCTAAGTTTGTAAGAGGAATATTTAAAAAGTGCCCCTATTTTTTGGCCTTTTTCCCCCATTATTGATGGCTTTGTCCATATTTCTTGCTCTAAGAGGTTGAGAGGTATGTATTCAGTGACTGATCAAACTGAAATCCTTTACTGATTCTTAAAATAGTTTGTAATGATTAGTTAATACCTAAGTAAAATATTGGATTGATCTCAGTTTTATATTGACTTATCTTCATTTTTATAGCAATATGATGCAGTAGAGTTTTCACACATGTAATACTGATTGCAGTTTTGAATAGATGTCAGATAACGTAATTCTAGGTGTCTACTCAGAGCATAAATATTTAAATTAAATGATTACATGAATGGTCCTTCAGTAATAGTAACATTTAGAAAGTAAGACACTGTATTTATTCAAGGCCTACAACAGACCATGTTTTCAGAGTGAGCAATACAGGTGGGATAGGTAACAACTGTGGCAATATAAATTCAGTATAGTGTTATACTAACAAAATAACTTTTACGTTTGGTGTTATTAGACATCTAAGCTTGTCTAAAGATGTTAAACAAATGGAATATTAAATCAAACACAAATAATTTGCAAGCCATTATTATTCAAAATGTTATTTCAGGGAGAATGATGTCAGAATGACAGAAAATATGCAGGAAGCATAATCGTTATTCTTTTTCTTCAATCAAAATAAAATATTTAATTGGAAATAAAGTAGAAATCCATTACAAATATCTCAAAGCACATTGAAAAAAGGTGATAATAAAATTGCAAAACAAAAGTTCAGAATGTGAACAAAAGATGTTGCTATAACTGAAAAATCATATCCATCATTGCATGTCACATATTATGAATGTATATTTATATTTCCTAGAAAAAAATAGTAGTGTGCTGATAATCAGAATATCCATGTAGATGCACACATATAAACATGCAAATTATGCCATGTCACGTGGAGTGGCACACTTATTTATATGCAACTGCAAATGTCAGTGCTGTAGACCATGTGTAAGTACAGCTCTGGTAATACTGATACTTTTTATCAGTATGAATTTGCTTTTGAATACCAAAATGCATGGATGTATGCATGAATATGTTACTGGCAGTTTCCATTAGCACAACCACAGCGCAATAAATGAAATAAACAACAGGTATGTTGGTTTTACCACTGTACCATATAAGTATCATCCCATGCCCTTCTCATATCATGATGGCTTCCTACACATTGGGTAATGTTAGCAATTATCTTAAACATTGTGATAACTTCAATTACACAAATGTATAACAATACATAAATTCAGAAGAATTCAGTATAACATTTCTTGGGAAGAAAATTATTTGATTATAATTAATACTCCAATTTTATTTATATATATAAAATGTGCATATTGTAAACTATTTGGTGGTCATTGCTGTTTGTATGATAAAAATTAAATTCTAGTAAGTAACTTCTGTGTTTTGAGTAACATGGCATGTTTTAAATACAGATCCTAATGGAAAATAAACAGTGACGCCTCTAAAATGTCCATGGCAAGGATTGTGGAATATGAGCCCTGTAACATTTTTGATTCCATTCACTTTATTCTGCTGATAACATGAATGAAGAGTTCAATATGGAATTATCTCTAGTTAGATAAAACACGCACTTATGGCAGCCACAGCAAAAACACTACATAACACAGAAATATGCAAATGTTGCAATGTATAACATATTTCTGAAAAGACTAATAAAGGCAAAACTGCATCAGTGAAATGTAGACAGTTATGTACAAAAATAGAATCTCACTGCTAAATATGACAGTATCTGACTGTTTGCCTGAAATTCCAAGACGTTTTGAATTGTTTAACGTGTAGTTGAAAATATATTTAGTTTTACTTCTGCATATTGATGTTTGTAAAGAGTAATCCAACAAATGGGTACAATTTTGTTGGTTCTTGGAATATTATGCCAACAAAATAAAGTGACCAGTAACAGAAACTACACAACATAAAATAAATGAAGCAAAAGATAAATGTGGTTGATGTTATAGTTAATGCAGTAAGGACCTGAAATAAGTAACACATAAATGCTAATATAGGAAAATTGAACTGTCAATTATTATCCTTAAGCAGCATTTTTAGTGCCAAAGATCAGATTATTTAAAGAAACTAGTTAGTGCCAGCATCTGTATTTAAAAATTCATACTGTATTTCAGATTCTTGTTTAAAAATCTTTGGATAAAATGAACATCTTAAATGAGTCCTAAATAAGCCATGATATAGAGCATCCAGGCAATAATACCTCTTCCAGCAACAGTTTATTTCTTGACTTAAACTAATAACATAACAAAAGAAAATATGGGATATGCTAAAAACTATTAGTCTATATTGATCAAAAATTAGCTGTAGCAATGTGTATATCAGCTAAACAGTTTAAAATATTGACATAGCACGGAAGGAAGAACTCACTAATAATACTACTTAATAGACATGGATTAAAAGACAAAAAAAGACTGATTAATTATATGTAAATTGTAAAAGTAAATCAATTCCATACAAACTGCTATCCAGAGCCTTTGCTACTCGAGGCAAAATCTATAGACTAAACAAAACACATGTACACATTTGATTGCTGGCACTTACATGGATAAAAATTATGATTATTTAACATGCTTTATGAATTGCATTCAATAAAATAAAACCTTTGAGTAAGTTACTTTAGCTTCAGTTACATATAAAAAAATGAATAGCATAACAAAGATTTTTGCATGCAGTAGTTTAACGGGCATTGTTAAGGTGACATCTGATTGTATATAATTAGAACACAATATAAAACGCTTAGTCTTCTCTTTTACCAATATAATAGTTTATATGGCAAAAGGGTTCATGCATACTTTATATAAATACATAATACAAACATATATGGATTGTAATGAACATAAACCATCTAAGCAGAGCAGTTTATATATAGTTCATCAGAACAAAAAGTGCAAAGTTGACATTGGAATCTACACAGCAAATCAGTACATGAAATTTATGGATAGTTTCTTGTGAATACTGCTTTTGTTCTATAGATACATCTAGACTTTTTCTCACCTACAAGCTCTATCACAATACCCAGCAGCCTAAATTTCATCAAGAATGTGATGTTCAGTGGACACACATTAGGTTGAGAACTTGGTTTATTAATTAATACTAGCATTTTATGCATTTTGCATCTTACTAGTCTTACTATCAAAACGATTGCTAACAGCAAAACTTTGTGGAAAAGAACAGATCAGGCATTAAAAACAACAAATAATAGGTAATCTTCACTTATGATCTGAATGGAGTTGGAAGAGCTATATTATTGCACAAATGCAAAGAGTTTTCTGCCTTTCTGTGTTTCAGAAGGTAAAGAGAATTTATACACCCACCCTCTACATATGGTAGAAGCATCTGCCAAACTTTATTGATTAGATGCTGTTGTAGGACATCTTGTCCCTTGTTAAACTATATGCATATAAATTCAAAAGACGCCAAGTCAAAGAGCTGAGATTTAATATGCATTGGTTGAAAGGGAATAAAGGGGTTAGGTCAAAAGTACAATAAGGAGTACTTCTGGGATAAGTTAAGAAGATGTAGAAAGATGGGTATGTTGAAGAGCATACATAAGCAGCATTCACACCTAAGAAAGTGATATTTTTCTTTGCTTTGAAAGAAAAGTAAAACGGTGGTGACTTCATAACTCTTACCTTAAGAATTGGAGTAGAACAGATATATTTCTAAATAGATTGGGTTAAAACTATTGTTCTGTAGGTACTCCTATTTATTTATTTATTGCATTTTGCTTGGTAGGTACCACATGTAATCTGGTATTTAAGGGAAAACCCAGCATGCCATTTATACTAATAGAAGGGAGTTTGCTCAGAAAACCAATAAGTGTTCCTTGATCTTCACTGATACGTACCCTGGTATATTTACCTTCATTTAAGACCACCACCAACAGATACATGTATAACTCTGGTTCAGTATCTAATCTGAAATATAGCACCACATGAATATAGAATCCAACTCATCAGCAATATCAGTACATGAATATGAGTTGAATTGCCTAACATGAGGGCAGTACCCACAGTTTTCTGAGATTTGCGGGATCAAAGGAGAATATGCAAGCACCTTTGCCACAGGGTTCAACTACTTTGTAACACCATTTCAGATTTCATGAGTTCAAGGACTGACAGTTTTAGATCATAAATACTGTAGCTCATGAAAAATGTAAGCAAACAAATGCAACTTTTGCAAAATTATATTATTATCATTATTATTAGTTGTTTTTTGTTTTTTCTGGCACAAGCCCCTATGCACCCTCTTAGTTTATTGTTCTCTGCCCAAACTGTGAAGCCCGTGTCATGATAAAAAGGAGAAAGTAGGAGAAGGGGTCAAGTAGGTGATAGCAGAAGTCAATGCTTAGGGAATAAATTAAAGCACCACTCCCGTAGAATTTTTTATGTGATTTGTGTGGTTGAGCATAGCCAAGTATTGTACATGAAATGAGTCAGTTATTCTTTGGGTGTTATTTGAGTTAAGTTTTGAAAGTTATTAAGTTGTCTGCTAGTTTTATTGCAAGAGGGATGCAGTTCCAAAATTGTAAGACAGAGCTACAGTATAAAGAGCCCTCTGCTTTGTTGTTAGACTTGGTTATAACCGAGAATGATATATTACTAGAGCTCAAGTCTCTGGCATGTGTATACTATTGTAGTATATTGTGGAGAACAGGCATTTATCTGGTATATAAATGAGTTTGGAGTTTGGGTGGTGGTTTAACAGTTAAGTATAAAGTCATCCTCATATTGCACAATGGTGGCTAGGCTTGTTGCAGTATGGAGCTTATTAGTGAATATAATGAATAGGAGTTGTCGAGGGATGGATCCTTGAAGAATTCCCAAATTGACTTGTAAAAAATCGTTACATTTCTTGTTGCCATTTGACAGCTAGTTTTTTTATTAGTTAGTTAGCAATGGCACCAAGAGAGAAATGCCTGACTAAGTCCAAGACAGCACAATTCCAGCTGAAATTTTGATGGGAAATGGTATTGAAGCCTTTAGACAGGTCTAAGAATATGAAAGAAGCTAAGTTGGCATTGTTTCTCTTTTAATTGATTGTACTGGTGAAGCTGAGGAAGGTTGTTGTAGTACTATGACTGAGACGGAAACCATGTTTTGTTTTGGATAGTGGGTTATTGTTGGTGAGATATTTAATGAGGTGAGTATGGACACATTTATTCCAGGATTTTCACTGCTAAGGTAGCTGGTCTTAGGTTAAGTGCCAGTTTTCTTATGGTGGAGATATAGACAGTTTAGAGAGTGAAATTGTCTGAGTTGCTATTTGTTGGTGTTAAAGGGATAGGGGGAATTTGTGAGTTGCCTTTGATTATTGAAAGAACTGAGTCTCTAAAGTAGAATCAGTGTTGTTAGTGGCTGTAGGAGTGGGTGTGGTCATTTGACTAGGCTGGAAAAGCTTTTGCATAAAGACAAAATAATTTGGCATTGTTCCAATGTTTCTGTTGGAGTTTTGAGTAGTATATTGCTTGTCCTTCCCCCTCTCCTTTTCTTTTGCTAAATTTCTAAACTGTCTAAAGTTTTGAAAAGAGTATTTTCTTTATGTGCCAAGTCAGATTTTATTGTGTTTGATCTATGTGTTGCTATATTGTTTACGATGTTAAGGATGATGTTGTGAAAATGGGACATGGTGGCTTCTAGGGGCAGTGTCTTTAATATATTCCAATTAGGGAGATGTAGGGTGGAAATTAAGTCATCTTTGTTGAAGTTTGCCAAATGACATACTTGTTCATATGTTATTGTCCTGTTTAAAGTAAGACACCATACCAGAAGGAACATTATACTCAATGATCAGCCTAATGAGGGCCAGGTGCAATGGAACAAGTACATCCCTGGATCTGGATGCAGTGCCTTCAACTGTAAGCTGTACAATGAAATAAGGACTTCATTACAACAGTGCATATGTGGTGATCAAAGGACAATTCATTGTTGATATAGCTTCCCAAATACCTAACTATGGGATCACTTTTCAGGGGCATGTTTTCAAAGTGATAGTTACAAGGGGAGTCATGTTTGCTGAAGGAACATTGACTCCCAAATATTATGGCTACATTTCCTTTCTCATACCCAGCTTTCTAATATGAGCTTAAACTTTTAAATACTTTTATTAACCTAATATCTTCCATAACTTTGGGACCATTTGACTAATGTATGAATCCCTTTTCTTTGTTTGATCAAATCTGTTAAGCATCTTAGCTGAGGTATGTATTAAGTCTCTTTGCTTGTTTTGTAGCTGCATTCCCATCATTGCCTGCAATAGTTTACATTTTGCGTGTCATATGCAAGACAATTTCTTTTTCAATAGCATGTGATTGGTGTTGTATAGATGTAATTTTTATTAATCTTTCTATATAGGTTAAGAGAGATATTGACTAATATAGTATATACAGACCACTAAGCTATATCCTGACAGAGGTCATATCAGAGTTTGATATGCATCTGACAAATGTCTAGAGTCCCTTGTGGCTAGGATCTCACATAATAAAACTATGAGTTTCACAGCGCTTGCCTTTACATATTAATCATGATTTATGAATACTAGACAGTTAGGTATTACAATTCTCATTGCTTTCATATATCCTACCCATTCCATTATTTGACTCTATAATAAAACATTTGTATTGATTTACTTTTTCCAAAACAACATGCACTTGTATTTTTGAAAGGTAAGGATTACCATTGCTCACTACTGCAGCTACTTACTTCATGTTCATTTAGTCTAAGCTCATCTAAGTTAGCTATCATAACTGTACCTAACTTACGATTATCCACATACTTTGTTAACCATGAGGCTATAGCAAATGATTCGGACGCCATTTCCTTCTTTCTCTCTCCCTCTCCTTCTCTCTCTATATTATATATATATATATATATATATATATATATATATATATATATATATGGTCACAGAGTTAATTGTGTTACAGATAATCAAAACACACACACACACACACACACACACACACACACACACACGCACATATATATCCATTCATCCATCCATCCTCAACCCCTTTTTCTCATTTTGCACATGGGGTCTGAATGTCACTTCAGCAGTGACAATCATCTCAAGCCAAGGTTTATACCACTGGGGGGCCATGGTAGTTCATTTGTACCACACATTCACACACTCTCACCTACGGACAATTTAGAGTGTCAAATCCACCTAACACAGGTCTTTGGAATGTGGGAGGAAAGCAGAACACCCGGAAAAAAACCAAGTGACCACAGGGAGGACATGCAGACTCCACACAGAAGGCACCCCAGCCAATAATTGAACTGCAGAATCTGTTAATGTGAGGTGGCAATCCTAACCACTGCACCACCAAGGCCACACACACACATGCATACACACACACACACACACACACACACAGAAATATATATATATATATATATATATATATATATATATATATATATATATATATATATATGTATATATATATATATATATATATATATATATATATATATATATATATAAACTATCTATCTGACAATGCCCTAAGGGCTGGATATATATATATATATATATATAGAGAGAGAGAGAGAGGCAGAGAGATAGATATATAGATATATAACTATATAGATATATATAGATATAGCTATAGATATTATCTATTTGATAATGCCATAAGGGCTGGGATCCTATCATAACTATATGTTAAACATTTTTGATCCAGTTAATAAGATTCATATTGATAACATGTTTTTCATAATATGTGTTATTTATGTATGTGGAAATGCTTTGGAAAAACAGTAGTACACTGCCAATACTTTTAGAATATAGTCATTTACTAGGCTGAATAAGTCATAAAGCTCTGCTAAGTTAGTCAGTGATAACTCTGCAGAAAGTCATGATGTCTGGTATCTATATCCTTGTTAAATAAATCTTGTTGAATTAATTTAGATAGCATACTTTTTCTGCTTGTTAGCTTAATAGTCTGAAGAGCTGATCTTGTAGCATGTGACTTCATATAAGGGCATGGTATATCTTTTGCTGAAAATGGTTATCCATTCTGTATCATCTTAACCTCCTGTACGGCTGCAAAGAGATACTTCTGAAATACTCCAGTCATAGATTTTAAATCAGATGCCTAGCCTTTATCGAATATATGAAGACCCGTTGGCTAAGTATTTCATTTTTAAGAGTTTATATACTTGAAATATTATTTTTATCATAAATCGAGGTTAATATTGCGCCTTTAACATTTTCAGATATTCTGTTGTTGGATAAATTACATTGTCTCTTTTTGTATAAATGTATTTACTGAAAGTCCTACCAGAATGCTAATGTGTTGCATGATGTGTTGACATACTTAAGTTTAGTCGTCCTTTCCAGAACAGTGACACAAGTAGTTGAATTCTATCCACAACTCCTTAGATCTTGTTTATATATCTTGTTCCAAGAAGCTTCTATCAATCTTATATTAATTTATTAATATTTTTTTTTATAAGACTTGCAATCATTATTAGAAGATTGTGGTCTGATTAATTATCTACTTTAATCTACATTCTGAGTTTGCAAGCTGTATAAATAAATAAAAGGCTAACATAGTACCATCCAAAATGCAATGGATAATACTATGCTTAAAATAATGGATACGCTGACCGGTATATATAAAAAAGAAATTTTATTATCCAAAGTACATAGAGTTAAGCTCTTTCGTCACTATACACAATATGGTATTTCTTCAGAACCATGTTTGTTAAAACAAGACAAGTTTAAATAATATCATTAATTAAGTCACATGCTAAACATAATGAATCATAAAACAGAATCATGTTTAAATAAAACACCTTGCTAGGGAAACTTTAACAATATAATATAAAAATATAAAAATGTGATGAAAATACTGCATAAAAAATATATATATATATATATATATATATATATATATATATATATATATATATGTATGTATGTATATGTGTGTGTGTGTGTATGTGTTATTTTATCTTATAAGACCTTAGCTTTAATACAGGGACAATGGATACTTGATCATTAATCCCCAGACCATGAGATACACCTAATCAAAATTGCCAAACCAACTCCTTGTGCTACAAAACTGTTTCCCAACAGCTAACCCTTGGGTTACAAAGGACATCTTCCAATAATTCAAATAAAAACTTACATGTTTTGCACTCTGACACATTTACATAGTGCATTATTAACATTATTTTTAGAAATAGCATATAAGTGCTCATAAATTATTTTTCTAAAATGTCTCTCAGTCTTTCCAGCTTGTAAGTTGTTCTGAAATGTTTGCTATCCTTCTTTTTCATTAAAATAAAATAAAACAATAATATAAAATCATGGCATCCATCTGACAAGATCAGAAATCTTCCTCTGCCACATTTTACCTGATGAAGCATAGTCAGATCTGTTCTATCAAGAGGGGGGATATTGTTAGAAACAGAAGAAAGACAGACTAGAAAGAGAAAAAGACACATATGAGTCAGGAGCTTAGAACTGTAAAATAATTTAGGAACACCCTGTTATTGTACAAGAAAAGGTTGTGCATCAGTTAATTGAAGATATTTTGTCAAATTTCAGCTATCTCAGAGGTCTTGTTTCATTGAAACAATGATTTGATGAATGAGAAACACATGCTGAGATTCTTTGAGGTGCTGTATAGGAATCCTGCCTGTAAGTTGTAGGTTTTCATTTTTTTCTGGGAAAAGTATAACATTTTTTGTCTGTTAGGGACACATTTTCTGTACTTATCACCTTACTAGCTTTGTGGCTGTTTGGTTATCATGGCTGTATAATTTTGGACAAAAGGAAATAGTTGAATTCACTTTAAAATTGTTATCCCTCTTTTACTGAGGCTTCATGATTATGGTGTTATAATACGAAATTTGGGGACACGCTTCCACATATGGTATAAAGAGAAGAATGCTGTGCATTACAGTAAATTAAGTAGTAGATGACTGTTTAAACATATTCCAAGAGACAGATAACTGAAATTCTGTGCCACTTGACCACACTTTTTGTATACCAGCCAGTTCTGCATTATCCTAATAGAAAGAACATCTGCCCAAATAGCAATGTACTCAATCTAAAGTATGTATCATCAGACAAAAATGTGACATTCTTTGCATGAAGTAGGTCATTTCATTAATTATGAAATTATCAAAGATATGCTTTATAACAATATAAGTATATGTCTGTGTGTCTGTTTTGTTTTTTGCTTGTGTTTTAGTTTTGTGTTGCTTTGATTAGCTTTACTTTTACTTATTTCAACACTGTGACTGGTGGTTAGTTTTTTTTGGCAGAGTATGCTTGACTCATTTTTTATGTGATTTACCTATTAATTTTAGATATACCCAACAAGTCCACATGCATGTCCAGATACTCACATTAATTAAAATATTTTAAGTTTAGGTAAAAACTGCAAAGTATCCTAGAAGAAAACTTTGATAGATATTTTCAATGCCACAGTAATTCCCTACATATAGAAAAGGGTCCATATGCATTTTAAATGATAGCTGTCAGGTTTTTAGATCTAATGTTTTCCAGTTAATATAACTCATGTTTAATTTGAAGGTATAACTAAAAAAATATTTTAGGCAAATTGTTACAGACACTTAGTATGGTACTCTGACATACTACAGTATTATTTGTGTATGTCTGAGTAGCCTTACTTTCAATCCAGCAACAGAGGTACTTCACAAATTAACTGAAGATAAACTGGAGGTAAGAATCTGGAAGCTAATGAAAGGGAACTTAAACAACAGGGAAGTAATTTATATTGACTATTATTTGGCAGCAGTTTTTGAAGTGAAGGTTGAAGGCATATTATCACATATTTATAACTGCTTTTTGCCTTCCAAGAGGAAGCTGATCTCCTTTTCTAAATGTTACTCGTTCATTTCTCCTGAGCTGCGGTGGTGGTGCTGCGGTAGCGTTGTCACCTCACAGTAAGACGCTGTCCAGTTTGATTCTCAGCTAGAGCGTCTTCTGCGTGGAGACATGCGTGAATGGGCGTACCTTCATTGAAGGTTGTGCGCCAGGGCTGGCAACTTGGCACATAAAAATGTATCTGGCAATCATTAGTGGACCGGAGTTCTGCTGTGGCGACCCCTAACCGGGAAAAGCCGAAAGACACAACAAAAACAGCTCATTCCTTTCTCCTGTCCTCGTATGAGTAAAAATATCTGCTTTATACAGTTTTGTATAGGCCAATGAAAGTGACAAACTGAGAATGCATCACTGGAGCTTTGTAAAAATAAATAGATAACTGAATAAATAAATATTTGCATGGCTTCTTTAAAAAATGGTCAAGTAAGATTTGAAAAAAAATGAGCTATTTTACCATCACTGGAAATGAGCATGGTTATCATTTTTCCATGGGCTTGCCAAGATTTAAGAAATTCCTGAACTGATTCTAAGTGAAAACGCAAGTCTGTTGGAATAGCCTTTACTAGAAGATGTATCATTTGGCTCATGTAAATCCTGTTCTCTTTTTGATGTTTCACCTTTTGCTGACAGAAGGGGGCAGAGTACTTCATACCGTTTGCTTTTATTTATATTCTCACTCCAGTGTTAAGCAGTTATGGCAGAAAGCAGACATGCATGGCCAGAAAGTCAGACCATGCCCCATCCATTCGCCAAACTAACACATTCTTGAAGTGAGAAAAAAAATTATTATAAGGTGTAGGGATACACCCACTTCACAGAAGTGCAGGAAGGAGGACTTCATCTCCTACAGAAGCAGTATTTTAACTTTTGTGTGAAGTTTTGAGCAAGCTATGTGGATGTTTCTTTCAAGTCTTTTATATTTAAAAATACAGCACCTCAGTCAGCTGCTGTCAGAGGTGGAATTTAGTGAGCAAAATAATGAGATAACTGCATTAAGCCTTTACATCTCATCAGTGGTGGCTGGTGACTTCAAATCAAAAAGGGGCTGCAGGAGACAGTTGAATGGGTGGGGCCAATGGGAAGGGGTGTGGCCAACTAGAAAGGGGCACAGCTATGCCCAAAACCACAAAAACTGGGACTTTAATTAAATATGCTGCCCTGAGTGCCAAACTGTCATTATGAGAGTCCAATCAAGACAAAATGAATTGCAGAAGAAAAAATTATTAAAATGCATTTACTCTCAGATCGCTGAATTACTTGTCACATTTCACACAACTTCAGAGGCATCTCCTGAAGGAACTAGGAGATACCCTGCAAGATCCTACAGCTGAGGGAGTTGCGAACAGGTCAGCTTCCAAGCTTGCGACCTTGACCTCCGTGATGAGCTCCTCCATGAGGCTCATTTCCTATGCAGCTTATGGAGGGAGTAGGGCAGCAAGTGCTGGAATAGCTGTATGCAGATACTCCTGGATGCGCCTTTGTTAATTTGTGGAACCCTTTAAGTCTTCATTTACCAACACCCCTTTGATGGCTCGTCCTTGTTTGGGCCTCAGGTAAAAGAGACTCTCACCAGGTGTGAACCGGGTGGCAAGACTCTCTCTGCCATAGGAGTCCATTTTTCCATTCCATCTAGACCCTACCCTGAGGGTCAGAAGAGTGGAAAATGTGGTTCTGAAAATCCCAGGAATCTTCGCCTGACACACGTGGTGACTTTTCCCCCAGGGGCAGAGTGGGAAACAACAACGGAAAATGCCCCCCTCGTGGCAGAAGGGGACCGCAACAGCAGGGCAACAGCTATACTTTCTCTGCTAGGCCCATCCAGCACTCCTGAAGGGAGGCCCAGCTGTCCACCTCTGGAGGCAATTAGGGGCAGACTATCACTGTACCTAGCAGCCTGGCAATCTATCATGAGAGAAACATGGGTACTGTCGATAATATCCAGGGGTTACAAAATTCCCTTTTCTCAGCCTCACTCAAAAGACAAACGTTCTATCCGAGATGTTCCACCCAGTCTTCGGGATCATGCAATCCTAGATGTTCAAAGATTGCTAGAAAAAAGAGCCATCTAGGAAATCCCCACAGACCAAATCGGATCCGGAACTTACTCAAGGTCCTTTTAGTTCCAAAAAAGACAGGGGACAGGAGACCAATCTTGGATCTCAGCAAGCTAAACCAATCGGTAAAAAAGACAAACTTCTGGATGGTGACACTGCAGTCCATTCTTCCCTTTTTGGGTCAGGACAATTGGATGTGCTCCATAGATCTCCAGGACATGTACTACCATATAAAATGGACAGGCAATCCAGGAGATTCCTACACTTCAGGTGGTGAGCCATTCATTATCAGTTCAGGCCCTGCCCTTTGGTCTCACCACAGACCCCAGGGGGTTTACCAAGTGTATGGCAGTGGTCATGGCTCACCTGAGGCATCTACAAATCCAGCTGTTTCCATATCTAGATGACTGGCTCCTCACTGCTACCACCGAGCATCAATTAATGAAGGCACTGGACTACACAATCCAAACTTGTTCCAGTTAGGCATCACAATAAACTACAAAAAAATCTGCCTTGTTGCCTTGTCTGTCTATTACCTTTATAGGGGCAGACTTACATACAAGACGCATGACAGCAAAACTGCCTCTAGACAGGGTGTCAACCATTACTCAACAAGTTTCTTTTCTCATAAACAAGATGAGAGTTCAGGCAAGACAAGTCTTACAAGTACTGGGCTCAATGGTTGCAGCTATTACACTAGTCGCTTTAGCACACTTCCACATGCGGATTCTACAGCGGCTTTTTTTCGCACATTGGTCTTTCCAGGAATTGCCAATGTCACACATGATCTTGATCACAGAATCTTGCAAAAAGGACCTACTATGGTGGCTGGTCTCCCCCCAGGTTACTCTGGGAAGACCCTTTCTAGACCCGCATCTGGTAGCCACATTGACCACAGATGCTTCCCAGATACGGGGGGGCATTATCTGGGACAGACTGTCCAGGGTACGTGGCAACCTCATGAGTACCATTTGCACATCAATGTTCTAGAGATGAGAGTGGTGCTTCTGGTGTTGCAAGCACTTCAAGACTCTCTACCTACAGGGACCATTGCCATCCAGACAGACAATATGTCAGTGGTATAGTACATCAACAAGCAGGGCGGAACGAGATCTTTCCCCTTGTGTTGGGAGGCATTTCGAGTATGGCAATGGGCAATTTCTTCCCAAGGTTTTCTGATTGCAACGCACATTCCTGGAAAATCCAACGTGATAGTGGACAGGCTCGGCAGGGCTATCCTCATACCTCATGAGTGGTCCCTGAAGCAAGAAGTTGCGGACTTGATTTTCCACAAATGGGGCCAGCCATGCTGCGATCATTTTGCCACTCCTCTAAACAACAAATGCAGCAGCTACTTTTCCCTAGTTCCCCCCTCCAGGACAGTCACCCAGGGATGCACTTGTTCACTATTGTCCTCCGGGACTACTATATGCTTTTCCACCCTTCCCTCTAATTCCAAAGGTACTTCAGAAAGGAAAATCGTTGGGTTGCAAACTCATCCTCATTGCTCCTTACTGGCCTCATCAGATATGGTTTCCATTTCTTCGGCATCACCTCCAACTGGAGCCTTGGATACTGGACTCAGTTCCGGACCTCCTGATGCATCAGTCAGGCAGGCTTCACCCATCCCTTCAAACTTTCAAGCTGACAGCTTGGTAAGTCCACTTCATGTCTTAGCCAGTTTCCCAAACACTTCCTCTGCTATACAACACATCCTAACATCCTCCCACAAGCCCACCACTAGGAGGATTTACACTAGCAAATGGAAGAGGTTCTCTTACTGGGCCAAAAGTAATAACATTGATCCTTTTATGGCTCCTGTTCACAAAATTCTTGACTTCTGGCTGAAACCTACAAAAAAGGGGCAGCTGCAGCTACTATTAGGGTCCAACTGGCTGCCATCTCCAATTTTCATGTAGGAGACCTGGGCTCTAACATTATGTCTCATAAGTTGTGCAGAGCATTCTTATGAGGTACAACACTTTTACGGCCCCCAGTATGAGAAACTCCAGCTCCCTAGGACCTAAACTTGGTTTTAGCTTCAATGGTTCTGCTCCTTTTGAACCAGCAGCATCTTGCCTCTTAAAGTTTCTATCATGGAAAACCCTCTTCTTGGTTGCTATACCTCAGCTAGACTGGTTTCTGAAATACATGCTTTGTCTATTTGCCCACCGTATCTCATTTTTCACAAAGATTGAGTCTCAATAAGGACCAATCCTTCCTTCCTGCCAAAGGTTTGTTCTGAGTATAACTTAAATCAGTCCACTGAACTTCCTGTGTTCTTCCCAAATTATGGTAACAAGGCAGAGTATAGATTACACCAACTGGAAGTTCATAGACAATTTTTCTTCTTTCGGCTGCTCCCATTAGGGGTCGCTACAGCAGATCATCTGTTTCCATTTGTTCCTGTCCTCTGCATCTTGCTCTGCCACACCAACCACCTGCATGTCCTCTGTCACCACATCCATAAATCTTATCTTAGGCCTTCCAATTTTCCTGTTACCTGACAGCTTCATCCTTAGCATCTTTTTCCCAATATGCTCTGCATCCCTCCTCAGCACATGTCCAAATCAATGTACTCTTGCCTTTCTGGCTTTGTCTCCAAACCTTCCAACCTGGGCTGACCCTCTAATATACTTATTCCTAATTCTGTCCACCCTCATCACACCCAGTTGAAATCTTAACATCTTTAACTCTGCCACGTCCAGCTCTAACTCCTGCCTTTTTGTCAGTGCCACTGTCTCTAACCCATATAACATAGCTGGTCTCACTACCCTCTTGTAGACCTTCCCTTTCACTCTTACTGGTACTTGTCTGTCACAATTCATTCCTGACACTCTTCTCCACCCACTCCATCCTGCCTGTACTCTCTTCTTCACCTCTCTTCCACACTCACCATTACTCTGAACTGTTGATCCCAAGTATTTAAACTCATCCACCTTCGCCACCTCTACTCCCTGCATCATCACCATTCCTCTTTCCTCCCTCTCATTCACACACATATATTCTGTCTTAGTCCTGTTGACCTTTATTCCTCTTCTTTCCAGAGAATATCGCCACCTCTCCAGGGTCTCATCCACCTGTTCCCTACTCTCAGTACAGATCACAATGTCATCTGCAAACATCATAGTCCACGGGTACTCCTGTCTGATCTCATCTGTCAACCTGTCCATCACCATTGCAAATAAGAAAGGGCTCAGAGCTGATCCTTGATGTAATCCCACCTCCACCTTAAATGCATCCATCACTCCCACTGCAGACCTCATTGCTGTCACACTACCCTCGTACATATCCTGTACCACTCTTACATACTTCTCTGACACTCCCGACTTCCTCATACAATACCACAACTCCTTTCTAGGCATCCTGTCATATGCTTTCTCTAAGTCCACAAAAACACAATGCAACTCCTTCTGACCTTTTCTGTACTTCTCCATCAACACTCTCAGAGCAAACATCGTATCTGTAGTGCTCTTTCCTGGCATAAAACTATACTGCTAATCACTAATCATCACTTCCCTTCTTAACCTAGCTTCCACTGCTCTTTCCCATAACTTCATGCTGTGACTGATCAATTTAATCCCTCTGTAGTTGCTACACCTCTGCACATCACCCTTATTCTTAAAAATTGGTATGAAAACACTTTTTCTCCATTCCTCAGGAATCATCCCACTTTCCAAGATTTCATTAAACAATCTAGTTAAAAACTCCACTGCCATTTCACCTAAACACCTCCATGCTTCCAGAGGTAGGTCATCTGGATCAACAGCCTTTCCATTCTTCATTCTCTTCATAGCTATCCTTACTTCCTCCTTGCTAATCCATTGTACTTCATGATTCCCTATCCCCACATCATCAAACCTTCTCTCCCTCTCATTTTCTTCATTCATCACCCCCTCAGAATATTCTTTCCATACGCTCAACACACTCTCCTCCCTTGTGAGTACGTTTCCCTCATTATCCTATATCACCCTTACCTGCTGCACCTCTGTACTAGCTCGGTCCCTCTGTCTAGCCAATCGGTACAGGTCCTTTTCTCCCTCCTTAGAGTCCAACCTTCCATACAACTCTTCATATGCCTTATCCTTAGCCTTTGCCACCTCTCTCTTTGCCATGCACCTCAACTCATACTCCTGTCTACTTTCTTCATCTCTCTGACAATCTCACTTCTTCTTCACCAACCTCTTTCTCTGTATACTCTCCTGTACTTCCTCATTCCACCACCAGGTCTCCTTGTCCTCCTTCCTCTTTCCAGATGTCACACCAAGCACCTTTCTAGCCATCTCCCTTACTAGCTCAGCTGTACTTACCCAGCTATTCAGTAACTCTTCACTGCCACCCAGTGCATGTCTTAACTCTTCCCTGAACCCCACCTCATAATTACCCTTTTTCAGTTTCTACCATTTGATCCTTGGTGCTGCCCTCACACTCCTCCTCCTCTTCTTGATCACCAATGTCATCCTACAAACCACCATCCTATGCTGCCTAACTACACGTTCCCCTGCCACCACTTTACAGTCTCCAATCTTCTTCAGACTGGCCCTTCTACATAAGATATAATCCACCTGTGTACATCTCCCTCCATGCTTATATGTCACCCTATGCTCCTCCCTCTTGTAAAATATGTATTCACCACAGCCATGTTCATCCTTTTTGCAAAATCCACTACCATCTGACCTTCTGCATTCCTTTGCTTTACACCATACCTACCCATCACTTCCTCATCTCCTCTGTTCCCTTCACCAACATGCCCATTGAAATCTGCTCCAATCACCACTCTCTCATCCTTGGATACAGTCATCACCACTTCATCCAACTCACTCCATAATTTTACTTTCTCATCCATTGCACATCCAACTTGTGGAGCATATGCACTAACAACATTCACCATTACACCATCAATTTTCAGCTTCTTAAACATCACTCTATCTTACATGCTTTTCACCTCCAAAGCACTCTTAGCATACTGTTCCTTCAGGATAACCCCTATGCCATTTCTCCTCCCATCCACACCATGATAAAAAAATTTGAACCTGCCTCTGATACACCTAGCCTTGCTCCCCTTTCATCTGGTTTCTTGCACACACAATATACCAACCTTCCTTCTGTCCATCATATCAGCACTAGCTCTCTCCCTATACCAGTCATACTGCCAATATTCAAAGTTCTGAACCTCACTACCACAGTCCTAGCCTTTACCTGCCTTTGGGCATGCCTTCCCCCTCTTCTCCTCCTTCGGCCAACAGTAGCCCATTTTCTGCCAGCACTCTGTTGGCCAATAGTACTGCCGGTGGTCGTTGTTAACCTGGGCCTCGACCGATCAGGTATGTATATCTGTACTGAGGTCCGCATGTATGATTTGGCAAAATTTTACGCCGGATGCCCTTCATGATGCAACCCTCCCCATTTATCCGGGCTTGGGACTGGCACAAAGAAAGGCACTGGCTTGTGCATCCTCAGTGGCTTGGTTGGATTTTCATAGACAATTATGTTTTTATTTACACAGAACCAAACAACTCAGAAAATCAAACCAATTGTTCATATCCTTTGCTGACAATAAGCAAAGCTATCCAGTTTCTATAGTGAATTTATCAAAATGGCTTTCGGACACAATCACTTATTCATATGGTTTTCATAAAAAGATGCTTCCAGGAAGACCCAGAGGACATTCAACCAGGGCCTTCGCCACTTCTATTGCCTTCCAAGCTAAATTGCCCTTAGATTCAATCTGTGCAGCAGCAACATGGGCAAATCCTAATTCCTTTATCTCGCATTACAAAGTGGATGTGGTCTCAAAGAATAGGACCTCCTTTGATTCCACATTCCTGAAGAGTTTGTTCCAGTGAGCCACCCAAGACCAGGTGCTGGGGATGTGGTCCCAAACAGTCGGAATGAAGGCGAGATGGGAAAACATAACATAAAGAAGTTATGCGCCTATCATAACATTCCATGTTTGTTGTCCTTCATCTCGCCTTCCTTCTTGCATCCTTCCCTCCTTCCCCCTTCCTGGAGGTTCAAGAGGAGTTCTTTACTGGTTACACTGGCTGAGTTTCCTGCTGACATACAAGTATGGTTAACCATACCTTGTCCTTTTTCCTTCCTTCCTACCTTGGTGTAAGAGCTTAGTAAAAAAGTTGGTTTTCTTGCTACATATGTCTAATGTGGGCTACTACAAACGAGATCTGGGTAGTTGCCGCTAGGCATGTTGGGATAAGGGGTAGCCTCGAGCCAGTAAAAGCTCTCAAGTTATTGTATATTGTCCAAGTCAGAGCTGTCACTCACAGCCTACAACAGGAAAAGCAAACAGGCTAAAAACAAAGGAAAAACCTTAAACTATTTGTTTTTTTTTTTTAGATAAGTCTTCCTCTCCAAGGGAGTCCCTGTTGATGCAATGGTAATGGCAGCAGCCACCAAGAAGGAACTTGCGGAAACTTCTTCATCTGTCCATCCGCAGAACAAAGTCTCATACAATGGACAGGTAGGGGAAGCATATGTTTTCTTCAGCGACCTTTGATCTCAGATCACTGAATTACTTGTCACATTTAAAACGACTTCAGAGGCATCTCCTGAAGGAGCAAGGAGATACACTGCAAGATCCTACAGCTGAGAGAGTTGCGAAAAGGGCAGCTTCCCAGCTTGCAACCTTGACTTCCGTGGTTAACTCCTCCATGAGGCTCATTTCTTATGCAGCAGATAGAGTGAATAGGGTAGCAGGTACTGGAGAAGCTTTACGCATACAGTCCTGGATGCATCTTTGTCAATTTGCAGAACCCTTTAAGTCTTCATTTACCAACATCCCCTTTGATGGCTCACCCTTATTTGGGCCTAAGGCAGAGGAGACTCTTACCAGGTGTGAACAGGATGGCAAGACTCTCTTTGCCATAGGGATACATTTTTCTACTCCATCTAGACCCTATCCTAAGGGTTAAAAGAGTGCAAAACTGTGGTTCCAAAAATCCTAGTGTGACACTGCAGTTCATTCTTCCCTTTTTGGGTCAGGACAAACTGGATGTGCTCCATAGATCTCCAGGACGCATACTGCCATATAAAAATGGACAGGCAATCCAGAAGATTCCTACGCTTCCTGCTGGGAGCCAGTCATTATCAGTTCAGGGCCCTGCCTTTTGGTCTCACCACAGCACCCAGGGTGTTTACCAAGTGTATGGCAGTGGTCATGGCTCAACTGAGGCATCTAGGATTCCAGGTGGCTCCATATCTAAATCTCTGGCTCCTCACTGCTACCACTGAGCATCACCATGGGACTACACAATCTAAACTTGTTCCCAGTTAGGCATCACAAAAAACTACGAAAATTCTGCCTTGTTGCCTTGTCAGTCTATAAACTTTATAGGGGCAAACTTAGATACAAAACGCATGGTAGGAAAAATGCCTTTAGACAGGGTGTCAACCATTCATCAAAAAGTTTCCTTTCTCATAAACAAGATGAGCGTTCAGGCAAGACAAGACTTACAAGTACTGGGCTCAATGGCTGCAGCTATTACACTAGTTCCTTTAGCGTGCTAACACATGCGGATTCTACAGTGGCTTCTTTTCACGCAGTGGTCTTTCCAGGAATTGCCAATGTCACACATGATCTTTATTATGGAATCTTGCAAAAAGATTACTCTGGGCAGACCCTTTATAGACCCGCATCTGGTAGCCACAGTGACCACAGATGCTTCCCAGGTAGGGTGTGGGGCATTATCTGGGATGGACTGTCCAAGGAATATGGCAACCTCAAGAGTACTATTTACACATCAATGTTCTAGAGATGAGAGTGGTGCTTCTGGCATTGCAAGCACTTCAAGACTCTCTATCTTCAGGGACCATTGCCATCCAGACAGCCAATATGTCAGTGGTATGGTACATCATCAAGCAGAATGGAACCAGATCTTACCCCTTGTGTTGGGAGGCATTTCAAGTATGGCAATGGGTGAAGTCTTCCTAATGTTTTCTGATTGCAACGCACATTCCTGGAAAATCCAACATGATAGCGGACAGGCTCAGCAGGGCTATCCTCACGCCTCACAAGTGGTCCCTGAAGGAAGAAATTGCGTACTTGATTTTCCACAAATGGGGCCAGTCATGCTGCAATCTTTTTGCCACTCCCCTAAACAGCAAATGCAGCAGCTAATTTGCCCTAGTTCCCCTTCCAGGACAGTCACATAGGGATGCACTTATTCACGATTGTCCTCCGGGACTACTATATGCTTTTCCACACTTCCCTCTCATTCCAAAGGTACTTCAGAAAGCAAAATCATTGGGTTGCAAACTCATCCTCATTGCTCCTTACTGGCCTCATCAGATATGGTTTCCATTTCTTTGGTTTACATTTCTTCGCCATCACCTCCAACTTGATCCTTGGATACTGGACTCAGTTCCGGACCTCCTGATGCATCAGTCAGGCGGGCTTCACCCATCCTTTCAAACTCTCAAGCTGACTGCTTGGTTACTCCACTTCCAGTCTTAGCCAGGCTCCCAAATATTTCCCCTGCTGTACAACACATCCTAGCATCCTCCCACAATCCCACCACTAGGAGGATTTACACTAGCAAATGGAAGAGGTTCTCTTACTGGGCCAAAAGTTATAACATTGATCCTTTTATGGCTCTTGTTCACAAAATTCTTGACTTTCTAGCTGAAACCTACAAAAAAGGGACAGCTGCAGCTACTATTAGGGTCCAGCTGGCTGCCATCTCCAATTTTCACGTAGGAGACTTGGGCTCTAACATTATGTCTCATAAGTTGTGCAGAGCATTCTTACGAGGTACAACACTTTTACGGCCCCCAGTATGAGAACCTCTCGGTCCCTGGGACCTAAACTTGGTTTTAGCTTCAATGGTTCTGCTCCTTTTGAACCAGCAGCATCTTGCCTCTTAAAGTTTCTATCATGGAAAACCCTCTTCTTGGTTGCTATAACCTCAGCTAGACTGGTTTCTGAACTACATGCCTTGTCTATTTGCCCACCGTATCTCATTTTTCACAAAGATTGAGTCTCAATAAGGACAAATCCTTCCTTCCTGCCAAAGGTTTGTTCTGAGTATAACTTAAATAAGTCCATTGAGCTTCCTGTGTTCTTCCCAAATTATGGCAATAAGGCATAGTATAGATTACACCAATTGGATGTTCATAAACAATTAGGTTTTTATTTACACAGAACCAAAGACCTCAGAAAAGCAGACCAATTGTTCATATCCTTTACTGACAATAAGCAAGGCTATCCAGTTTTTAAAGTGACTTTATCAAAAAGGCTGTCAGACACAATCACTTATTCAAATGGTTTACAGTAGAAAGACGCTTCCAGGAAGTCCCAGAGGACATTCAACCAGGACCTTAGCCACCTCTGTGGGACATGGGAAAATCCTCATACCTTTATCTCTCAGTACAGAGTGGATGTGGTCTCCCGGAATAGGGCCTCCTTTGGTTCCACTGTCCTGAAGCGTTTGTTCCAGTGAGTCACCCTTAGAACCAGGTGCTGGGGACGTGGTCCCAACCAGCAAGAATGAAGGTGAGATGGGACAACATAACATAAAGAAGTTATGTACATACCATAAAGTTCCATGTTTGTTGTCCTTCATCTCACCTTCCTTCTTGCATCCCCCCCCTCCTTCCCCCTTCCTGAAGGTTCAAGAAGAGTTCTTTATTGGTTACACCGGCTGAGTTTCCTGCTGACATACCAGTTTGGTTAACCATACCTTGTCCTTTTTTCCTTCCTTCCTACCCTGGTGTAAGAGGTTAGTAAAATAAAATTGTTTTTTTCTTAATAAATATGTCTAATGTGGGCTATTACAAATGAGATCTGGGTAGTTGCCGCTAGTCATGTTGGGATAAGGGGTAGCCTCAAGCCAGTAAAAGCTCATGAGCTATTGTATATCAGCTGACATGACATGACAGCTTACTTAATATCTAGATGGAAACAAAAAGGTTGTGAGGCATGAAAAAATAAATTACATTTTAAATACATTACTGGAATGCCAGTCAAAATCAAGTATAAGAAAACAAGCAGCACTCAACTCAAACCACTTCTTGCACTGCAGTTCTAATTATATTCAGCTTTATAACAGTACCAAGTAACATGCTGAAAGTAGCAATCTCTGAGATACCCCCACTTGTAAAAATGTTTCTTGTCCAAAAAAGACCTGCTGCCTGACAACAACAATCTACTTGTTTCATGGTGAAAACATGATCAAAGTAAAAAATCTACAGCAAACAAGAAATAAGCTCAAGATAAATTGCTTAAAGGATTACTGCACAGGTTATGGACCTCACATGACAGATTGACATTCTATTTAGTTTACAGGTAAAACCATCTCCAACAAATGTAATGAGCTTCTGAAAATACTGTAATCCTGTCCTTTATTACAAATACTGTCATATGCATTTCAATACTTAAGGCTTATACGTTATCTAGTTATGTAAATATTCTCTGCGTGGCAGCAACAAAACAACTTTCAATGTTGGTAATTCTTTAACAGTATGCTTATTAAAGCTTACTTGAATCTTAAAATCTCAGACAAGTTTACCTGATGGTCATTAAAGCATTGCTACTTAAACATAGAGCAACGGCATGCATTTTCTGGATAATAAGAAGCATAAATCAACAGTATAAGAATATGACAGAAAACCAGAACATTCTGCAAAATCAAGGACAGATGAAAAGCCACTGAAGTACTTGTGTTTACCTTGGATGGGGAGATACTCTGCACACTTACACTGCATAACTGCTCCTTGCCTTACTTGGAAACATCCAGAGTCACTACATGGGGGAGTGGGGTGCAACAAGTATGTCATCATTTGAAATGTCTCTGGCTGATGGTGATAGCCCTGAATCATTTGTCATACCTCTCAACCTCAGAGCAAGAAATCTGGACAAAGCCATAAATAGAAGTGGGACAAAGGACCAAAAATAAAGACAATGTTTAAATATTGCTCTTATAAACTTAGAAAGATAATAAAATAATAGAATAGTAGGTCTAGCATTAGTATACATTTTTTGAAGGGTATGACATCTGAAACTCAAATGTCTGTCATTATTTTCTAACTTCAATCTTTAATGATTTGCCACTAATTTGCCAGAAAAACACAATTTTATGATAAATGCATAAAAAATGTGATGCAAAAATATAAAATATCCACACAATACAGCTGGGAACATGTCAAAGAAGGGACACTTTTTAATTATTAGTACTGTTACGTTGAGCAGCTGGCAAAATAAGACAATCTACATGTATTTCTGAAATAAAAGTAATCTTAATAGTAAGTATTAATTGTAAACCCTCCACATTTTCTACCAAAATTGCCATTTTATGAAGGGATTATTTGGGGGAGAGCAACATTTTGAGCCAAAGTCAGGGACAGTTGAGAGGTTTGGATATACCTAATTCTATAAAGTGATTTATTTGCACGTACCTCTCAACCTCTTAATGCAGGAAATCTGGACCAAATATATTGAGGGAACATACAGACAGTACTAAAAATTGCTCTTATATAAACTTAAACAGTTGACAGCATAACAGGTCTTGCTTTAGCATGCATTGTTATGAAGGGTATGAAGTCTGAAACTCAATATATTTCATTATTTAGTGACTTCATTCCTAAATTATTTGCAAGAAAACTACAAATTTTATGAGGAATAAAACAAAAATAAGACACAAAAATCTATTCATTCTGTGAAAATCTGGACAGTAGAGAGGTATAGTTCAACCGGTGCTGTCTTTGAGTTTACAGCCCCCCCCTCATAAAATCATGGTCAAATGGGGCCTCCCCCAGTAGACATTCCAATGTCCCTTTTCTTGCCTATTTCACCCCATTTAACATAAACACTGTACTATGCATACTGCTTTGCTTCTATAATGATTTGGATTTCATTTAAAAGTTTTATTTTACATTTTACAGCACAAAAACTAATAGACATCTGCTAAACAAAGCAATGTAGTCTCATAATGAAAATAGACTTAGCATTAAAACTTCTCTGCCCTTGAAACTCACATTCATTGTAACAGCATTGAAACCCTTTATACAGTTTTGCATAGGCCAATGAAGGTGACAAACAGAGAATGAATCACTGGAGCTTTATAAAAATAAATAGATAACTGAATAAATAAATATTTGCATGGCTTCTTTAAAAAATGGTCAAGTAACATTTGAAAAAATGAGCTATTTTACCATTACTGGAAATGAGCATGTTTATCATTTTTCCATGGGCTTGCCAAGATTTAAGAAATTCCTGAACTGATTTTAAGTCAAAATGCAAGTCTGTTGGAATAGCCTTTACTAGAAGATGTATCATTTGGCTCATGTAAATCCTGTCCTCTTTTTGATGTTTCACCTTTTGCTGACAGAAGGGGGCAGAGTACTTCATACCATTTGCTTTTATTTATATTCTCACTCCAGTGTTAAGCAGTTATGGCAGAAAGCAGACATGCATGGCCAGAAAGTCAGACCATACCCCATCCATTCGCCAAACTAACACATTCTTGAAGTGAGAAAAAAATATATTATAAGGTGTAGGGATACACCCACTTCACAGAAGTGCAGGAAGGAGGACTTTATCTCCTACAGAAGCAGTATTTTAACTTTTGTGTGAAGTTTTGAGCAAGCTATGTGGATGTTTCTTTCAAGTCTTTTATATTTAAAAATACAGCACCTCAGTCAGCTGCTGTCAGAGGTGGTATTTAGTGAGCAAAATAATGAGATAACTGCATTAAGCCTTTACATCTCATCAGTGGTGGCTGGTGACTTCAAATCAAAAAGGGGCTGCAGGAGACAGTTGAATGGGTGGGGCCAATGGGAAGGGGTGTGACCAACTAGAAAGGGGCACAGCTAAGCTCAAAACCACAAAAACTGGGACTTTAATTAAATATGCTGCCCTGAGTGCCAAACTGTCATTATGAGAGTCCAATCAAGACAAAATGAAGTGCAGAAGAAAAAATTATTAAAATGCATTTACTCTCAGATCGCTGAATTACTTGTCACATTTCACACAACTTCAGAGGCATCTCCTGAAGGAACTAGGAGATACCCTGCAAGATCCTACAGCTGAGGGAGTTGCGAACAGGTCAGCTTCCAAGCTTGCGACCTTGACCTCCGTGGTGAACTCCTCCATGAGACTTATTTCTTATGCGGCTGATGGAGTGAGTAGGGCAGCAAGTGCCGGAATAGCTTTAGGCAGACACTCCTGGATACACCTTTGTCAATTTGTGGAACCCTTTAAGTCTTCATTCATCAACACCCCTTTGATGGATCATTCTTGTTTGGGCCTCAGGTAAAAGAGACTCTCACCAGGTGTGAACAGGATGGCAAGACTCTCTCTGCCATAGGGGTCCATTTTTCCATTCCATCTAGACCCTATCCTGAGGGTCAGAAGAGTGGAAAAATGTGGTTCTGAAAATCCCAGGGATCTTTGCCTGACACACGTGGTGACTTTTCCCCCAGGGGCAGAGTGGGAAACAACAATGGAAAATGCCCCCCTCGTGGCAGAAGGGGACCGCAACAGCAGGGCAAAAGAGATACTTTCTCTGCTAGGCCCATCCAGCACTCCTGAAGGGAGGCCCAGCTGTCCACCTCTGGAGGCAGTCAGGGGCAGACTTTCACTGTACCCAGCAGCCTGGCAATCTATCACGAGAGAAACATGGGTACTGTCGATAATATCCAGGGGTTACAAAATTCCCTTTTCTCAGCCCCCCCCTCAAAAGACAAACGTTCTAGCCCAGATGTTCCAGCCAGTCTTTGGGATCATGCAATCCTAGAGGTTCAAAGATTGGTAGAAAAAAGAGCCATCTAGGAAATCCCTGCAGACCAAATTGGATCCGGAACTTACTTAAGGTTCTTTTTAGTTCCAAAAAAGACAGGGGACAGGAGACTAATCTTGGATATCAGCAAGCTAAACCAATCGGTAAAAAAGACAAACTTCTAGATGGTGACATTGCAGTCCATTCTTCCCTTTTGGGTCAGGACAATTGGATGTGCTCCATAGATCTCCAGGACATGTACTACCATATAAAATGGACAGGCAATCCAGGAGATTCCTACACTTCAGGTGGTGAGCCATTCATTATCAGTTCAGGCCCTGCCCTTTGGTCTCACCACAGCCCCCAGGGTGTTTACCAAGTGTATGGCAGTGGTCACAGCTCACCTGAGGCATCTAGGAATCCAGGTCTTTCCATATCTAGATGACTGGCTCCTCACCGCTACCACTGATCATCAATTAATGAAGACACTGGACTACACAATCCAAACTTGTTCCCAGTTAGGCATCACAATAAACCACAAAAAATCTGCCTTGTTGCCTTGTCTGTCTATTACCTTTATAGGGGCAGACTTACATACAAGACGCATGACAGCAAACGTGCCTCTAGACAGGGTGTCAACCATTCCTCAACAAGTTCCCTTTCTCATAAACAAGATGAGAGTTCAGGCAAGACAAGTCTTACAAGTACTGGGCTCAATGGCTGCAGCTATTACACTAGTTGCTTTAGCACACTTCCACATGCGGATTCTACAGTGACTTTTTTTCGCGCGTTGGTCTTTCCAGGAATTGCCAATGTCACACATGATCTTGATCATGGAATCTTGCAAAAAGGACCTACCATGGTGGCTGGTCTCCCCCCAGGTTACTCTAGGAAGACCCTTTCTTGACCCGCATCCGGTAGCCATATTGACCACAGATGCTTCCCAGATAGGGTGGGGAAACATTATCTGGGACAGACTGTCCAAGGTACGTGGAAACCTCACGAGTACCATTTGCACATCAATGTTCTAGAGATGAGAGTGGTGCTTCTGGCATTGCAAGCACTTCAAGACTCTCTACCTACAGGGACCATTGCAATCCAGATGGACAATATGTCAGTGGTATGGTACATCAACAAGCAGGGCGGAACCAGATCTTACCCCTTGTGTTGGGAGGCATTTCGAGTATGGCAATGGGCAATTTCTTCCCAAGGTTTTCTGATTGCAACACACATTCCTGGAAAATCCAACGTGATAGCGGACAGGCTCAGCAGGGCTATCCTCATACCTCATGAGTGGTCCCTGAAGCAAGAAGTTGCGGACTTGATTTTCCACAAATGGGGCCAGCCATGCTGTGATCTTTTTGCCACTCCCCTAAACAACAAATGCAGCAGCTACTTTGCCCTAGTTCCCCCCCCCCAGGACAGTCACCCAGGGATGCACTTTTTCACGATTGTCCTCCGGGACTACTATATGCTTTTCCACCCTTCCCTCTTATTCCAAAGGTACTTCAGAAAGGAAAATCTTTGGGTTGCAAACTCATCCTCATTGCTCCTTACTGGCCTCATCAGATATGGTTTCCGATTCTTTGCCATCACCTCCAACTGGAGCCTTGGATACTGGACCCAGTTCCGGGCCTCCTGATGCATCAGTCAGGCAGGCTTCACCCATCCCTTCAAACTCTCAAGCTGACTGCTTGGTTACTCCACTTCAAGTCTTAGCCAGGTTCACAAACACTTCCTCTGCTATACAACACATCCTAGTGTCCTCCCACAAGCCCACCACTAGGAGGATTTACACTAGCAAATGGAAGAGGTTCTCCTACTGGGCCAAAAGTAATAACATTGATCCTTTTATGGCTCCTGTTCACAAGATTCTTGACTTTCTAGCTGGAACCTTCAAAAAAGGGGCAGCTGCAGCTACTATTAGGGTCCAACTGGCTGCCATCTCCAATTTTCATGTAGGACACTTGGGCTCTAACATTATGTCTCATAAGTTGTACAGAGCATTCTTATGAGGGACAACACTTTTACGGCCCCCTGTAAGAGAACGTCACTCTCCCTGGAACCTAAACTTGATTTTAGCTTCAATGGTTCTGCCTCCTTTTGAACCAGCAGCATCTTGCCCCTTGAAGTTTCTATCATGGAAAACCCTCTTCTAGGTTGCTATAACCTCAGCTAGATGGGTTTCTCAACTACATGCTTTGTTTATTCGCCCACCGGATCTCATTTTTTACAAAGCTAGAGTCTCTCTAAGGACCAATCCTGCCTTCCTGCCAAAGGTTTGTTCTGAGTATAACTTAAATCAGTCCATTGAGCTTCCTGTGTTCTTCCCAAATTATGGCAACAAGGCAGAGTATAGGAACAAAAAATCACAGAAACCAATCCGAAAAACAACTCCAAGGCAAATGAACTTTAGCGCTTTCATCCACTTTAATAACGTGAACTTCATCAGAAACAACAGACAGTTTTCTATCCCTCATTTAAATACATAATGACAGGAAGTGATGTAACTTTCATAATTTAGTAAAAATTGTATCTATAATGAATCAATCACCATGTTCTTGCTCTTTTTAGTAAAAACGTCAAATTATATGATACTTTTATAAATTCAAAACAATTAATCAATTCTAATGAAATGTATATTAAAAAATTCATGTATATATGAAAATACATAATATGTTATATATAATAAAATGAACTATATTAAATATTTAACATGTATACTGACTAGAATGGTTATCTATAGACTAAAAAACACTATTAATCACTTCATTTAGACCAGGCAAAGTGTCAGCTCCAAATAGAAGCTGCCATAAAGCTTCCTTCTCCTCTAATTTGTTATTTTTATCCCCTATAAATGTTCCCTTGTCTATATGATCCAAAACAAAAAATTCAAACTTCTTGAAGTCCTTACAAGAAAGTGCGTGTCTAGCTAATGAATTATTTCTGTCTTTTTTCTTTATAGCCAACACATGTTCATATATCCTACGTTTTAAAATTCTTTTAGTTTTACCAATGTAATAATGTTTGCATGTACAACAAGTAGCAATATATACCACATTCTCACTGTGACAATTAAAATATTTGTTAGCCCAAAAAATCTGACCCAAATGTTCCATAGTGATGAATGATGATTTACTAATAAATCTGCATTGTTTGCAATTCTTACATGCAAACGTCCCTTTTTTAGTGCAAACCTTCCTCATATTGTCCTTGTGTGTTGTTTTAGATGACTCCAACTCCTGTCTGATGTTGGTGACCTTCTTATATGTGAACCTTGGTTTTAAACCTAAAAATGTAGTTAAATCTTTATTGCCAAGAATAATTCTCCAATTTCCTTGATGCACCAAATTTCATTTACTATTGGTAAAGGAAAAGAAGTGTAGAATTCCTGTGTATTTTGATTCCTACTGTTTGAAACACAAACTGGAGGGACAACCAGTGTGTCTCTAGAATTGAGAATAGGTTTTGCTACACCATTTCTCAGCGTGGAAACCTCTTTTTCTATTGTCACTAACCATTTTTCGTCATAGCCCCTCTGCATAAAAAACTGTCTAAGAACCATCAGCTCATCAAAAAAGTACTATCCTTGGATGTTAACCTACTCAATCTAATCATTTGCCCCTTAATTACACCTTTTTTCATGTGTGCTGGGTGCAAACTGTCCTTGTGTAGGTATTGATTTGCGAAACAAGACTTTCTATATATGTTACTAATAAATTGTCCAGTGGTTTGATCTATGTTTAACACCAAATCTAAAAAATTAATTTGCTTGCCAAATCCACTTATTTTGAAAAACAAAAAATCTGTTGTATCATTGAGATCATTAACAAAATCTACAAATTCTAAATATTCCCCAGACCACAGAAAAAAACAAATCATCTATGTATCTGGTATAAAGCTCAACTTTACTGTAGCTAGAGTGTACCTTAAGGAATTTTTGTTCCCAGTTTGCCATCACTATATTAGCAAAGGCTGGCACAACTCTTGCCCCCATGGCCACACCTGACAGTTGTTTATACAAGACTTTGTTGAAACTGAAAAAATTATTATCAAGTACCAATTCCATTAGTGTACAAATAGTATTTACTTTCACAGCAGGGAAATCAGTGCTATATGTGAGATATTCTCTCATAAAATCTGCTCCCTCATCTTGACAGATAGAGGTGTATAAACTCCTCACATCAAGTGTGCCAATGAATATATTATTATCTGGTATTCTATAATTGCTCAGGATCTCCAGCAAGTGCCAAGAGTCCCTTAAGTAATGTTTAGACCTCTGTACTACCGGATTTAGTACACTGTCTAGCCATATGGAAATATTTTCAGTTTTAGATTGTTTGGCAGAAACAATAGGTCTAAAAGGTGGATTCCTTCCATTGTTCTGAATTTTTGGAATACCAAAAAAAGTAGCCATTTTGGGATACTCCACCAATAAAAAATCATAATCCCTATTGTCTATCTCACCTTGGCAAAGCATGTCAAAAAGCAAAGTGTCCACTCTCCTAAAACTACACCTTATGAAGTCTAGAGAGACCTTCTTGTATGTGTTGGCATCTTCCAGTAGTAAATTTAGCGATTTTTCATAATCACTTGTGTTCATAATTACTACTTTTCCCCCTTTGTCTGCTTTCATAGTTCTGATATTAGTATTACTAGTAAGATTTTTTAATGCAAGCCATTCATCATTAGTTAAATTATACTTTACATTGTGACATTTGATTTCCCTAAACTCTTTCTCACAAATGTTCTGAAAGACCTGCAAAGTGTTGACCAAAGGTGGATTAAAAACACTTGGTTTACTAGGTGTTGAAAATGTCTGTTGCCATGTGTCATTCACTTCTTGCATAATGTATTTGAGATTAAGTTTACGCAAATAAAGCCTAAAATCTACCATCAGTTTCCCCAAATTCACTCCAAATGTAGGAATGAAGGAGAACCCTTTTCTTAACAAATTACATGTTGCTGCAGAAAGAGACACATTGCTTAGATTCACAATATCAATGTTGACATTTTTGTCACTTGGAAGTGGATTTACCACCTCCGTTTGTTCTTCCCCTTTGTTTTCCCCTTCTGCTGTGTTGAATTGTACCATTTGGTAGTCCATTTTTTGAAAGTCCCCTGTTTTAGAAAAGGACCAGAACTCTGTACATTTGAAGTGCTTACCACTTCAGCAAAGCTTGTCCCAGCTTCAGCTGCTGTGTTTGGATTATCATCTTCATTATGGGACAGTTCTTTGTTGGACGTTGTCATTTCAACCTGATTTAACCTTTGGTGATTAATTCATTATAGATACAATTTTTACTAAATTATGAAAGTTACATCACTTCCTGTCATTATGTATTTAACTGAGGGATAGGAAACTGTCTGTTGTTTCTGATGAAGCTCACGTTATTAAAGTGGATGAAAGCGCTAAAGTTCATTTGCCTTGGAGTGGTTTTTTGGATTGGTTTCTGTGATTTTTTGTTCCAGTATTTCATTTGTGTTCTAAAAAGGCAGAGTATAGATTACACCAATTGGAAGTTCATAGACAATTCTTCTTTTAGCTGCTCCCATTAGGAGTCGCTACAGCAGATCATCTGTTTCCATTTCTTCTTGTCCTCTGCATCTTGCTGTGCCACAACAACCACCTGCATGTCCTCTCTCACCACATCCATAAATCTTATCTTAGGCCTTCCTCTTTTCCTGTTACCTGGCAGCTTCATCCTTAGCATCTTTTTCCAAATATACTCTGCATCCCTCCTCAGCACATGTCCAAATCAATGTACTCTTGCCTCTCTGGCTTTGTCTCCAAACCTTCCAACCTGGGCTGACCCTCTAATATACTTATTCCTAATCCTGTCCACCCTCATCACACTCAGTGGAAATCTTAACATCTTTAACTCTGCCACGTCCAGCTCTGACTCCTGCCTTTTTGTGAGTGCCACTGTCTCTAACCCATATAACATAGCTGGTCTCACTACCCTCTTGTAGACCTTCCCTTTCACTCTTACTGGTACTCGTCTGTCACAAATCATTCCTGACACTCTTCTCCACCCACTCCATCCTGCCTGTACTCTCTTCTTCACCTCTCTTCCACACTCACCATTACTCTGAACTGCTGATCCCAAGTATTTAAACTCATCCACCTTCGCCACCTCTACTCCCTGCATCATCACCATTCCTCTATCCTTTATCTCATTCACACACATATATTCTGTCTTAGTCCTGTTGACCTTTATTCCTCTTCTTTCCAGAGCATATCTCCACCACTCCACACCTGTTCCCTACTCTCTCTACAGATCACAATGTCATCTGCAAACATCATAGTCCACCGGTACTCCTGTCTGATCTCATCTGTCAACCTGTCCATCACCATTGCAAATAAGAAAGGGCTCAGAGCTGATCCTTGATGTAATCCCACCTCCACCTTAAATGCATCCATCACTCCCACTGCAGACCTCATTGCTGTCACACTACCCTCGTACATATCCTGTACCACTCTTACATACTTCTCTGACACTCCCGACATCCTCATACAATACCACAACTCCTCTCTAGGCACCTGACCATCTCTGTACTTCTCCATCAACACTCTCAGAGCAAACATTGTGTCTGTAGTGCTTTTTCCTGGCACAAAACTATACTGCTGATCACTAATCATCACCTCCCTTCTTAACCTAGCTTCCACTATTCTTTCCCATAACTTCATGCTGTGACTGATCAGTTTATTCCCTCTGTAGTTGCTACAGCTCTGCACATCACCCTTATTCTTAAAAATTGGTACCAAAACACTTTTTCTCCATTCCTCAGGAATCATCCCACTTTCCAAGATTTCATTAAACAATCTAGTTAAAAACTCCACTGCCATTTCACCTAAACACCTCCATGCTTCCAGAGGTAGGTCATCTGGATCAACAGCCTTTCCATTCTTCATCCTCTTCATAGCTATCCTTACTTCCTCCTTGCTAATCCATTGTACTTCATGATTCCCTATCCCCACATCATCAAAGCTTCTCTCCCTCTCATTTTCTTCATATATCACCCCCTCAAAATCCTCTTTCCATACGCTCAACACACTCTCCTCGCTTGTGAGTATGTTTCCCTCATTATCCTATATCACCCTTACCTGCTGCACATCTGTACTAGCTCAGTCCCTCTGTCTAGCCAATCGGTACAGGTCCTTTTCTCCCTCTTTAGTGTCCAACCTTTCATACAACTCTTCATATGCCTTATCCTTAGCCTTTGCCACCTCTCTCTTTGCCATGCACCTCAACTCATTATACTCCTGTCTACTTTCTTCATCTCTCTGACAATCTCACTTCTTCACCATCCTCTTTCTCTGTATACTCTCCTGTACTTCCTCATTCCACCACCAGGTCTACTTGTCCTCCTTCCTCTTTCCAGATGTCACACCAAGCACCTTTCTAGCCATCTCCCTTACTAGCTCAGCTGTACTTACCCAGCTATTCAGTAACTCTTCACTGCCACCCAGTGCATGTCTTAACTTTTCCCTGAATCCCACCTCATAATTACCCTTTTTCAATTTCCACCATTTGATCCTTGGTGCTGCCCTCACACTCCTCCTCCTCTTCTTGATCACCAATGTCATCCTACAAACCACCATCCTATGCTGCCTAACTACACTTTCCTCTGCCACCACTTTACAGTCTCCAAACTCCTTCAGACTGGCCCTTCTACATAAGATATAATCCACCTGTGTGCATCTTCCTCCACTCTTGTATGTCACCCTATGCTCCTCCCTCTTGTTAAAATATGTATTCATCACAGCCATGTCCATCCTTTTCTCAAAATCCACTAACATCTGACCTTCTGCACTCCTTTGCTTAACACCATACCTACCCATCACTTCCTCAAACCCTCTGTTCCCTTCACCAACATGCCCATTGAAATCTGCTCCAATCACCAGTCAGACCAAGTAATACATTTAAATCATGCACAAACAATATCTGATTAACTTATTTCTAAACTTGATCATTCAAAAAAATGTTTTTCTTTTATATTGCAAGACTGATATGGTTAAATCTATGGCATATTTAAAAATGTGTGCAACTGCTGAAAATCTTCTGTTACTATGGAACTGAAGCAGACGTAGCAATAGAAACTTGTGTAAGCTTAAAAACCTCTTGATAGTTTAGAAAGCTGTGTTTGCAGAAAAAGCATACAATTAAATGGGCTTTGCTGATAATTCTAATGTAACAATATACATTTACTTATGGCAGTATTTGACTTTCTACAATATCTGAGAAGAACAATAAACTAAATAAATGATGTTTTTGAAATGGGCTCTCATTGTTTTATTTATTTAGTTAACAGCTCAATATTTCAATTGCTTACAAAGCAAAGTGAATATTATTTGTTGCTCTTCTCAGGCACAGAGAACTAAAAAATTAACAAAAACGTATCAATAAAATCTATTTATACATTTCTGAAAGAACAGCAGGATGCAATTCCATCTGATAATTACAATTAATGGCATTGTCTTATGACTATGTGATATTAAACAAAGAAATGTGAAGGCACACATCAGCCTCTGAATGGATGAAGTTATGTACAGGATCACTGATGTTTTAATATCTACCAAGGAAACTAGCAGCCTTTTTGATGCTGGACACATATGTAAGTTAAAAACACCAAATATTTTATAGACTTTTTCACTTTATAATATGAGCAACACACAGAAGTGCAATTTGTTTTCTTAATGGTATCATCTACTATTATCTGTTTGCTTTGTTTAATGAACTTTCATTAAGTCTTCTATTATACTCATCAGTTACAGATGTACTTAAAGAATGACAGCCCAGCAGAGTTTGGAAAACAGATGAACAAGTACTTTTACTAATTTCCTCAAATTGCAAGTCCTATAAAACTGAAAGTCTTTATATTAATCATGGCATTTATGTGGCTCTGAAGTTTTTATTCAGTCATACCAATCTAGGCAATTGTTTTATGACTGTTGCAGATGTACCACAATACGTCCATCTGTGAACATGCAAACTCACAGTGACATTCTTGCTAGTTATGTTTTCTTATTATAGTGATATTTTTTCCAGTCTTGCATTACTTCATGACATAAATTTGTATGGTTTGCTATATTAAAACACGTGTGGAAGTGGCATTACTATGCTTCTCCTGAATAGTCACAGCCAGGAACATATACATCTTTATCGATCACTCTTACAATCAAACAATAGAACTTTCTGATGCCTTTTGGAAATGGGGATGCTGTGTTTTGGGATATTAATTGCTAACAGTATTTGAAGTAACAAAAGCCTATGACATTTAATATTTCAGCTGTCATTATGAACTGCAAATCATTCAGTAGCAGCTGGTCATACTGATAATACACATTTTGTAATAAAAATAAAGCAATGTGTATCCAACTATTGTAACTTCATTTATAGTTCTGCTACCTGACTAGATGCATCATGTGACTCTGATGTTAAAAATGAAGAGTCTGCACATTCAGAGTGTGAAAATTATATGATGGAAAGTGTTTCATTGTTTCCCCAAGCATGTATGCATGTCTTCTTTAGGGTCTATATTAGATCACCCAATGCTTAGGTAAGTGAACGGTGATTAATCAACCCCATATAAGTGAAAGCTTACAAAACCAAACTGCCAGAACAGCGATTTTTTTCACTGTTCCAAAAAAAAAAAAAAAGAAAGCACATTAAAATATGAGATTAAATGGGGGGCTTCGCCGCCCACACCCCCCAACGTGGGGGGCTGTACCCCCGACACCCTCCCTACTTAAATATACCAACTCCAAGACCACACTACAGTGCCGAAAATGGCAAAGTACTGAAGCAGCCAAGCAAATTCTTTCCAGGGAAAGAATTCACTTACATGCCACTTAGATTTTTTTCATTTTGGTTTTGTCAGTTCGACCAAGACGCATTCAAAAACCTGCATCTTCGGTCTGCTGATAGGAACCCCTTCTTTACACATGGTGATGTGTGTTCACTCAGAAATATATCAGGTGACAGATGAGTGTTTAAACATATTTTTGTAAACCAAATATTTCTGTGCTTTTCTAACAGAAAGAGCTTCTATTCAAATTTAACTTTATCAACAGGTAAGAAACAAGGTTCTTTGCATGAAAAAGGTCATTCCAGTAATAATTAACTTAATACTGAAATATGCTGTGGAATATAATTTCCAGTGATTGTGTGTGTGTGTGTGTGTGTGTGTGTGTGTGTGTGTGTGTGTGTGTGTGTGTGTGTGTGTGTGTGTGTGTGTGTGTGTGTGTGTCTGTCTGTATAGTTGAGTTATATATGGATGCTATGTAAAGTTCTATACTTCTGCATGTAAGGTTAAGAATACTTTTAGATGTAAGGCTAGACTGGATGAATCCTTCTGATCTTTTATGGCCAATGTAAAAACAGCCTATTACACTTCTGGAAAAATGACATCTGAGATCTGACAAAGTGTGTAGTGAGGCATGCTCATTTTACTCATATGAGTACATTTTTCTGAAAAGAACCATTAAAGTTCATATAATCTAAAATATCTCTAACTGTACAGAATAATGTGTTTCATGGATATGTGCATCAGGTGGATAGAGACAGGAATACTTTCCTGAAATTGTCCTTTTGGTAACACAATAAAATGAAGAATGCATTTCTTATGTCTTTAGTCGGTGGTATGTGCACAGATATAAACATTTTTAGCAAGCTGTAGCAAGTGAAAAATAGCCGGCATTCCAAGATGGTCGCTGTTAAGTAGACATGCACTAACTGAAGCTCCGATAATATACACGAGAAATCTACATTCCAGCCATATCATCCACCATCTACAACAATGAATCTAATCATCCCTGAGTCTGCCTCATCAAAGAAATAGAGGAAAAGTCAGCATTTACTTATCAAAGGCAGCGAATAAAGGAAATTTGAACTAACACTTAACAGCACTGGGACTTTGGACAGCAACTGCGTGGCTGGGCCCTTCTAGGTACACTCTCAGCCTGGAAAAGATCAGACAAAACAAAGCTGCAATATACTAAAATTTCTAACATTCAAGATCAAAGCAAAGAACTCATTGACACACAAACTGTAAAGACAAAGCTATCTACGATCGCATCACCAGAAAAAGATGTAATAAGCAAAAGACAAAAAAGCTGTGAAGTCCCAGCAAGAACCCACCAAACTATCCTTAAGATCTAAAAATTAAACTTCATAATCAATTGATATCAAATCTGCCCTACAACCATTGCAAAATGACATCAGAGCTATTTCTGAAAAACTGATTGCAGTCGGATCCAGTATTGAGCAAATTGCAGCAAGACTCAATATCAATGAGGTTAAAATGCAAGAAAACTCAACAGAAATCAAGGATCTTAAAACAAAAATAACCTCGAGTGAATGTATAATAAAAGAACTACAGTCAAAAATTATAGACCTGGAAGCACAAAGCCACAGAAACAACATTATAATAAGAGGTATATTTGAATCCTTTGACCAAACCCAATTGAATGTGATTATAAAAAAATTGTGGAAACTGTGGTATACAACAAAAATATAGCTAAGGAGATGGTGATTGAGCATGCACACCAATCACTTAGAAAATCTCAAGAGGAAACTGTTCCTAGACAAGTATATGCAAAAATTGTGAATGCTGCTCACACTTCCGTGATACTAATGGCCGCTAAACAAAAAAGAAGCACAACTTGGAGAAGCTATAAAGTACAAATTTCACAAGATCTCCCTCTACCCATAAATCAAGAACGGCAAGCCCTGTCAGCCTTTTGTGCTTATCTAATAATCAAAAAAAAATATGCTTCCAAATATGCTACCCTGCAACTCTTCAGTTTAACTACAAGGAACATAAACATCAAATACAAAACGTAGTCGAAGCCAAGAATATGTTCTCTAAACTGTTCAGTAAAATACCTGAAGCAAAGTAAATAAAATGGATCCAGAGCTCTTGGGTTACAAAAACAATCCCTGCTAAAAAAAAAAAAAACTCTTCTAATTAAGTGGAACAATCCTACAAGGCTCAACAAGTTCAACTAATCCTTAAACGATCAAAATAAGAGCTTTAGATGTCTGATACCAAAATACATAATACAAAATAGCAGCGCAGTAAGAAACAAATCAGCACTTTAAAGATCTCTATCTCCTTTAGTGACAGATCTAACCAAGCAACAAAAATAAAGCTCCTATATAAGTAAGCACTCCACATGCAACTCTGATTTAACCCAGTTAATTAAAGCATAATATGAAGCTGGTGAATGCCAGATACACAGGATCTTCAGAACCTAAAAACTGAAACCATAAAGCAAAACTAAACATATAAATAAAAGAATAGACACCACCGCTGCCTTCAAGAGAGATTAATTAGATCAACAACTCTCTCTAAATAAAACAAAAAAGGAAACATACTATGCCTCCATCGAATTACTATCGGCTTGAAGTTTGGTTGCCAGGAAATACATCTTCAACTAACCTTCCAGATATCAAAGGTCAAGGGAGACTCTTCCACGTACTACGAGCAGCAAAGTATTACTGGGCCAAAACAATGGAAAAATACTCTAAAGGAGATGCATATCTTATTAATACCTGATTTAATACATCTACGACTATTGAAACAACAGTAGAAGACTAGCGAACAACAACGGTCCATTCAATCACTAATTGCAAGTAAGTCAAATCAAGATTACATATTTACTGGAAAGCCCCCAAAACTACACTAAATAAGAATTTAAAGCCAAAACAAGCGATATGACTAGAATATCCACAAAGACACTATAAAACCTACATAGTTGGATATATAACATTCTTTTTTTCTTAACCAGTCAAAATTTTACCTTAATCTAAAGTATGGTGCGTTTTGCCTGTAAATTGTGAAAGAACAAAATACATTATACAAGGAGCAAATGAGAACACATGAACTCACCCTCTCTTCTGGGCTTAGGAGCTGATTCCTCCTTTAAGTCTCCGGGAATGAACTGCTACTTATACCACCATAACTGGTATCATGACTCTTTTCAACACCTAGAAAGTGATAAAATAGGAGCATCATACTGCGGCTATACATCATCAAAACTAGATATATCAAAAACAACAATCACTATCTTTATTTATACAATCTGAAGAGTCATTTAAATTGTTATGGTAAAATTGCATATCTATTGTAATGTATACTCTAAAGAAACTGGATATTTGCTATTCGAGTGAACCTTACTTCAAAATATTATACTAACCGCAATATCAATCAAACTACATAACCAGACTTGCTTACAGGCAGATAATGTCTATGGTACTTCAGGACAAACACAATCACGCACATAGGAATATACAGTAGTTCTAGTTAAAAGCTGGGCTGTAAATTAAAACAAAAACTTAGACCAATCCCCTTAATATATTATTAAACAACCTACCCGTAAGAGGTCTAATATGGGGAAATCTCACACAAGCCAGTAACATAAAACAACTTCAAAGAACACCCAAAAATTCTATTACACAGCCAAGCATTCAAACACACTTCAGTGGGCACAAGTCCATTAAGGAGCGAGTAGTGTCTGTCAAAATGTCTAACAACACTTGGAATGATACGATTCTTTCATTCACTATCTCTCTTCATCGGAATACATTCCAGTTATATAGATACCATGCACATAATAAATCGAATACACATTTCAGTATCACCCTAAGAAAGGGAGATGGGTGGATAGGCACTATGTCAGGAGAAGAAATGTTGGATGCCATATCAACCAAATATACTTTGCCAAAAAAACCCTCACTTTAAATATCACTACTATTTGAATACACAGAATTATAAATATACCCCCTTCTCAAGCATATACAAGTTACACCCAACCCAGAAAATATATGTATATAATTGACTCATGGAATGTAAATGGTCTACCTGAGAAGGGAAAATTTAACTTAGTCACACACTTAATATACCAATGTAAATCAAATATTATATTCTTGCAAGAAACAAACTTAAACAATGAACATTGGGACAAAATAAAATCAAGAAACTGGATCAAACTGATTCTTTCAACAGGGAATAGTACTATCTCATAGGGTGCAGCCATTATCATTAAGAAATCTTTTCCTGAAGTTATAACCAGCACTAAATATGATATAAATGGTAGGTGGTGTCTCTTTACTAGCTCACACCCACAACAAAAAAAAAAGAAACTCTCTTGTTCAATATATATGGTCCCTGTTCCAACCAACAACTTTTTTATTTATGAAGTCGGCAACTTGCTTCTAAATTACTCCAACTATTCTCTCATAACTGGAGGAGACTGGAATTGCTTAACTGACCCACTTAGAAACAGTTCTAACAAAAACAGAAAACAACCGGAACAAACCACTAATGCTTTCAATGATCTTTCACACAACTTTAACCTTATCGACCCCTACTTGACAGTTGATCATGACAGATCAGTAAACAAATACACCTTTTTTCTGCATCACACAAGGTCTGGTCTAGAATAAACTTTTTTCTGGTGTCCTCCACCTTCTCCAAACAAATCCTTAAATATGAGCTCAATGCAAGAACAATTTCTTAACATTCAAGAATCACACTAACAATCAGCCCGCATTACCAAATTCCCTCTTACTATGGTTCTACTAATTGGCATCTAAATAATAACCTCTTAATTCAAAAAGAGGTGGTGGAGGAGACTGGGAAAATAATAACCCAATTAAAACAGGACATATCCCAAACCCAAATCCCACTAGATATTCAAAGGGCTGCTGCTAAGACTGTAATAAAAGGTATCTTAATTCAAAAAGCATCCCTCTACAAAAAAAAAGATCAAAAACTAATTTGTTCACTTGGAAATCAATACAATAACATTGAACTTCAACTCCAATCCCAATACTCAAAAGAATTAGAAGAGAAACTATACAGGATTAAAAAAAACTCTATTCAATACAATTACAAAAATAATCTCTAAATGAATTAAAACTTTTGTATAAATATTCCGAATGGGCCCAAACCCCTTCCAAAGTTCTAGCCAACATGATCAATATTAAAAAAACTACAAAGTATATCGTAATTACATTTCAAAGAGAAAATACTCTACAATAACTCAAACATCATCAACACCTTCTGGGATATATATATATATATATATATATATATATATATATATATATATATATATATATATATATATATATATAATAACATCTATAATCCTAAAAATCAACATTATGCATCTAACACACAAAAATATTTCTTAAAAAAATCTACAATTTCCCTGTCTAGAAGATGAACAACACAACCTCCTGGCAAATCCCCTATCAGAGAGTGAAATTAAAATAGCAATAAAAAATAAAGATAAACAAATCACCAGGCACTGACGCTTTACTGCAATGTTCTACAAAGAATTTAACCACACACTAACACCGATATTATTAAAAATATATAATTATATTATAAAACATGGTATCTCTGACAAATGCCTGAATAACTCAAAGACAATATTAATATTAAAACCTAACACAGACAAGCATCACCCCTTCAACTACAGACCTATAGCCCTCATTAACCTTGATATAAAAATTCTGACATCAGTATTAGTAAACAGAGTACAAAGATCCCTGAATAAAATCATTTCCCCTGAACAACTAGGTTTTATGCAGAGGAGACAATTATGCGATAATGCTCTCACATTAGATACCATAACAACTCTCTTAGCGAAAGACAAACACCCAAGATATACCCTAACTACAGATGTCACTAAAGCTTTTAAAAACATTGATCTAAATGTTCCATTTCTGACTATGTCACACTTTAACTTTCCGCAATATTTTATAAACATCATAAAAATGTTATATAGCAATGCCACCACCACCTCTTTCATTAACAAAACTCATTTCCAACCTATTAACATATCTAATGGAACCAGACAAGGATATCCCCTGTCAACATTCTTGTTCAACTTGTACTTAGACCCACTTTTGCTCCATATTACCAAAAGAACCTACCACCACACCCCACTATCTATAACACAACTGTGAAATATTCTGCATTTGCTGATGATCTTAATATATATTTTGAGCTCTCAAATACTGATTTACACAAAATACTAACCTCAATAGACCACTTCTCAAAAGCAGCAAATTACAAATTGAACCCCCAGAAATTATCTATTTTTCCTTTAAATCATTGCAATCACAAAAATCCCTACTTCCCCTCTACCGATATACCATTTAAATATAATCTAAAATACTTAAGTATAAACTTTTCTCATACTTACAAAGAACTGCTCAAATCAAACCTGTTACATACATGGAGAAAAATCTAATAAGATATGTTAAGATGAAAAAACATCAACTTATTCCTCCTGTCCAAAGCGTCCATCATCAAAATGAATATCCTTCCCAAAATCCTATTCCAACTAAACTCCATCAGTTTAAAAATTCCAAAAAAATGTATCACCTCAATAGAGAAAGCCCTCGCTAAATTCCTATGGTACCCAAAAACAGCAAGAATAAGTTACCAAAAACTCACACTCCCAAAGGAAAAAGGTGGTTTGGGTCTTCCAGACATTAATTTATATTATCACATAATTAAAGTGAACTGATTAATTCAGATACCTGAACATGTTGGTACTAAAATACATGGTCTCCCACTTGGATAAAAATTTGGTACAACCAAGTATACTCTTTAAACATAAGCCCCAGAGCTATTCCCTATCACAGTCCAAACGACACATTTTTCAACAAACTACACCCCATAATTAAAAACAGAATTATAGCCTTCCAATCTTTATTTACATCTGTCAGTCTTCAAAATACACTAAATATGTTGCAACCTATTCATCCAAACCCAAATTTAAAACTAAATAATAGAATGATAGACCTTAAATTATTCTCACTAATCAAAGATATATCGGTATGGCATATCATAAAACACGATTCTTCATTAGATAACCTAAGAACCCAGGTAAAAGTGCCCCGATGCTACAACCCACTACTTAAACAGATTATACCTTTAGACCGATAACATCAGGAGGTGGCTGGTTAACAGAGCCATTCTCCATTTATGTTGAGAAGAAGTTGAAGCCTCAGTTAGATAAACAGAAGCAGGTGTTAAAAGATACTCAGCAATTCTTACAAAATTTATTTGATTTTATACAATCTGAAACACTAGATGAATGTTGTTTTCTAGTCACAATGGATGTTGTTTCTTTATTCACCAGCATCCCTCATGAACAAGGGATACGTATGACTAAGGAGTTTTTGTTGGCATGTAATGAATATGATGTTTCTACTATAGATTTGCTATGTATGTATGTTTTTCGAGATTGTTCTTGAGAATAATGTTTTTATCTTTGGTGAAGAGTTGTTCCTTCAGGCAACTGGCGTAGCTATGGGCACATGTTATGCCAACAGCTACGCCAATGCTGTCATGGCACAATAGGAAAATGCTTATATTTTTGGGTCTGAATTTGCTCCCAATGTCAAGCTATATAAGAGATTTGCGGATTACCTTTTTATTGTCTGGCAGGGAATAGAGACTTGATTTCATGAGTTCATCAGTTATTTACATAGTACTACATCTTTTTTAAGATTCACATGCAGAATATCACATGAAGAAATTGATTTCCTTGATGTAAAGCTGTATTATAATATGCAGGATGGATTCACAACCACACTGTTTAGGAAAGCATGTAGAAGGAATGCTTTGTTACAATGAGATAGCATGCATCCTGGTTTTATCTTTAAGAATATAGTTAAATGTCAAAGCATGAGACTATCTAGGCTTAATAATAATGATGAGCTATTTAACAGAGATATTGCCATGTTGGATGATGAACTGAAAAATAAGGGCTATAAGACTAAAGATGTAGCTGATCCTATATATGAAAGTTTTATTCATCGGAAGAGGAGGGCCCGACCATATTTTTCTGAAAGAGGATCAAATGTAGTTATGGATAAGAATTCATATAAACATGCATCTATGCCTTTGTTTTATACCAGTGATGTTAGAGAGATAACTGAAATTATCAAAAATAATTGGTCTATTTTACATCTTGATGAGCATATTAAAGGAATTGTGGCGGAGAAACCTAGGTTTATTTTTAAGAACAAAAAATCCCTAAAAAGACAGTTATGCCATAGAGACTATGTCCCTGATATGAGAGAGAATACATTCCCTATAGGTACCAGGCGATGTGGTTATTGTAATTACTGCAGTTATATAGACTGCCAAAATATGTTTATTCATCCTGTGACAGGCATTGAACATAAGTTCTATGTTGATGCTAGTTGTCGCAGTAGGAATTTGATCTATTTAGCAAAATGTAAGGAATGTCAATGTTTTTATATAGGTAAGACCAATAGATTCCTATATGAGCGCATGAGAGAACATCTTTATTGTATTAGTACTTCTGCTACACGGAATGCATTGGCCAAACATGTCATGGATTTTGGACCAAGACACACTTTTGGTTTTAGGGTAGCTGAGCGTGTTGCTGAGAATAAGAGGGGATGAGATTTTAAAAATTATACAGAGAGTCGTGAACTCTCCTGGATTCTAATTATGCAAGCAGACAAATTTCTTGGTTTGAATGGGAAGGTATGCATAAAACCAGTTTTGAAGGGAAGATGTCTCTTTAAATGATGATTGAACTGAGAACTGAGATGCATTTGATTGAAGTGATTCCCTTATTGGCTAGTTTGAAAGTTTTAATGTTATATTTATATGTATCTGTTTTAATGTGGTCTAGTGGTCTGATGAAGCACAGTTTGGATGCGTGAAAGCATTTACCTATACGAATAAAAACTGGTGATTTTATGCTTGTTGCTGTGGTCCAGTGCCTAATATTCATTTTTTCTACTAGATTATACCTTTAATTAAAATGAAGTATCCCAATTATAAAACCGATTTACAAAATATTGACACAACCAAAAATGTAATCAAAGCACATTCAGAAAAGAAAATGACCTCACAAACTTATAAACTACTAAGTGAAATTCAACATCAATCCTCACTACTGTACTCAAAATATTGGGAAAATATCAATAACAGTATCTCATTAGAACAAAAACAAGAAGCAATAAGAAATACCTTAAAACTTACCCATTTTAAAATTTTTAAATACACACAATTTATGATAAATAACAATGCCTACTACACCCCAGCAGTCTTTAAAAATTATGGATATAAAAAAGATTCACACTGTCCTTTCAGTTCACAAGCAAATGTTGACATTCTACACATCTTTCGGAGTTGCAGGAATATCTATAAACTATGGTGTTCCTTAAAGATGCAACTAGAAATGATAGGATATCAAAAAACTATGTTTTCATGGGAAACTACTATCTTACACATAACTCCAAAGTCTATTAAAGGAATACGCAAACATATTCTAATTACACTATGTGCCCTACTTAAATTCTACATAACTAAAAATTGGGTCAACAGCAACACAATCTCATGGGAAAAGTTTAAAATGTATTGGGACTCCCTGCTGGATACAATCTTAGTAATATAACAAAACCCCTACATAGACAACCAATACTACTAGACCATAATAAGTTTTTTTAACTCATTCAGTCAAGTTATCCAAAAGATAAGTCATTATTAATGGTAACAAACCATTTCTCTTTTATGGCATCCAACACTGTAAATAGTGTAAATTGTATATAGTTTTCAAGTCTAACCATCCCTTCTGGGCACCTGACACTCTGTTATTACATACCAAATCATACACAGAATGCAGACAAAATTCTGTTTTGGAAAGACTTTTTTTTTTCATTTTATTCTCACAACTGGGGAGATTGTCCCAGTTGAACATAAAGTGAGTGTAAATATTCCATAAAGTTATCCATATGGTGAATATTTGTTGTTATGTTGTATTGTATGTTGTTTTTTTCTACCTCTGCTGTATTGTTAGATTGTTACCACAAGCTTCTTTTTTATTTTTTAAAAGTGAAAATTAATTAAAATTATTTTGAAAAAAAAAGTGAAGAATAGCCATTTACTATTAAACTATACTCTCTGTCTGAGGCACTACCCAGGTACAGTATTTCAGCAGCCATTTCAATGTGTTCACTGTGTGAGAACCTGGTTTGTACTCATATATCTGCTTACTAAGTGATCCACTTTAACACTCTTTTAACTGGATACACTTCTCAGATGCAGCAATATAACTACCTTTTCTGAACCATCCTACTGCTTCAACTACACTGAAAATGAGCCACTCTCACAGAAAAATAAATAAATAAATAAAATAAGATAGTGACTCCATCTTCTCTTTTAAGTTTCCTACAGTCAACTACATTTTGTGCAATTATTCTCTCTTAGCAGCCATTTACTTAAGTCTCTTTCACAAATGTGTCTTGCCCCCTTTAGTTTTGCCATTGCTGTTTTAGTGCAAATGTGCTTTTGCCGATTTGTTACGTGTTTCACTCCTCTCCCACCCTGATTCACCAGCCACCCCATCCTGAGGTTGTACATTTATACTTATTTAACCTTCTCCCCCTTACTTCAACTTCCTATCAACTTCCATCACTAACTATTTAAACTTCACAAAGGATAACCCTCATAATCCGATAAATGTCACATTGCACAAAATATACACATTACCAATCTGTACTTAGCAGAACTCTCCCCTTCTATTCTTTTTTTCTGTTTTGCTATCCTAAAATCAAACACAGATTAATACATATGGCAGCTCAGCATAGTTTACTCATATCAACATTATCTCTGCTAATGCTGCTAACCAATTACCATATTACATTTAAAGATAATCTCCACAGCAACTTTTCTGACTTTGCTCATCCCATAAATCCACATGCACATCCCTACATTTGACTTATAATATAAACCTCCTGCCAAAAAAAAATATATTAACCAAATAAAAAGCACTACTAAAAAAAAAATTACTAATAGAAAAATTTAGATATACATTACTAAAATGATATGTGTCACTACTGATTAACTTATTGCTATGTGGATGATAACCCAGGAACTATAACCCTTAACAAAAATGCAATTCAAAAATCAATGAGAAACCAACTCCAGAATAACAAAAATGCTCACATCAATGCCATAAGTATGTGCAATAAAACAACATATTAGCATAGAACACAATAGACCAGAAATTTCATGTGTAATAAAGATGAGGAAATCCCCCCACATGATCAGAAAAGAAAGCCTTTCTAGCTGAGCTAGAGGTATAACAATAGTATATGTAAACTGCATTCAAACCACCATGTCTTAGTCCCTTGAAATAGCTGGTTTACTAATTAATGTACAGACATCATTCATAGTCCCAAGTACAATAAATAATAACACAACCTTCCTCCTAGGTATGCTCTGAAGGATAGCTACACATTCAAAGCATAGCATTATTATATTAGATGATATCAACACTCAGTGGTTCAGTCATAAAACCTCATCTTATTCAAATCTACAACCCCAACATATACAATTATTTCATCTCTCTCAGTTAATACAATTTCACACCAGCATAGATAACATCACTAGAAATCAAAGAAATTTTATCTGGATCTTAACTGGCAAGATATTAACCATCAAACACTCGGGTATATTAACCAATTCCTTAAGTGACCCTTACCTGCCTTTGCTCTAGGGAAGAAAGCAAAAATTCACAAAAAGCTACATATAAGTAAATTCAGTTTAAAAAAACATTTTCATGAAAAGTATATAACAACTACATTAAGGAATGTAACTGGAGTCTGCTTTTTTTACTATTTGATGATGATGTGCAGTTCTTTATTATCTATTTCCTAAATATTTTCAATGCGTTATCACTACTGCATAAGAAAGAAAGTTGAAAATAGGGTTGTACTGTGACTAATAACATCTACTTAGCTGTAAATGGCCCATAAGGGCAAAGCCTAAAAACAACAGAAATCCAACCTCACACAAAACAACCTCAATTTCTAAAAGGCATGCAGAAATAAAGTAAAAATGATGTTACAAATGTATAATTTTGTAACTTAAAAAACAACCATGGAAACAGTGCAAAACAATATTGGCAAATTCTAAATAATGTCTTCAATCCAGGGAAGCAAACAGCCTAAATCTGAACCTAAAAAAGCAAACTGTGATACTGCATGCCTAATGAATGTCTAGTGAACAGTAACATTATACAAGCAGATTTAAACATTTCACAACAAAGCCACCAACTCTCTGACTATGCAGTTAATGTAATTATGAACTTTCAATCTCCAACAAGTATATGTAAACTAGATCATAATCACTACTACATAAATGAAATCCACCTACCCATCCACCATCAGAATACTTATGCCTAGCACCAAAAACACTATCAGTAACATGTCAATAAAAGTAGGCTATGTTCCTGCTAGGAAGAAGAAATCCTATATAGTCCACAATGCAAAGGTGGTGAATCAACACAGTTATCCACCTTCAGACCAAAAGCTCTATCATCCTGCCAGCTAAAGTACTGAAGAAATGTAGGCACAGACAATTATTAGCTAATTTGAGAAAAAAAAATATTGTCTCAGTTTCAACATGGATTTCACCCAAGACACCATATGGCATTAGCAATACTAGCATGTCTTAATAAGGTCAATGCACACAGGAATAGAGGCTACCATGTCTCATCTGTATTTCTAGATGCTTCAAAAACTGTTGAGACTTTTTCTTATTAACTTCTTATTAACAGGCTAGCAGACATAGACAAGAAAACTACAACCAAGTTCTACAGCTGTTACTCAAAGTGTGCTAAATATCAAGATACCTTTTCAACATATTGGAATGTCAACATGGCTGTTTCACAAGGATCCATACTAGGTCCATTACTTTTTTATCATTGTTGCTAACAACATGTATAAGAACTGAAAATGATACACTGTTTCAATATACAGATGACTCTACATTAATTTGTGCTACACATTTTTTAAACAAATGCAAATATTTATACAAGATTCCAAATCACTAGAACTATGGCTGAAAAACTCTCACTTATTACCAAACCTAATACTGCAAAGCTAATTCTGTTCTATGAAACACTACACTAAAACCAGCATTTTTATTTATTTAATTTTATTTACTGGGGTACAACACGGATCATAGCTGAGTATTTGTAGGCTCAACTCCAGTTACATACATAGTTTCAACAGCAAAGTAAGCTTAAACGCAGACGTAAATTATACATTATAGTGACATATCAGCACAGATGTAAAAATATACATATATTTACAAGAAGGCTTAAAAAGAAGTAGGATCAGGACTATACAATATAGGTCCTATAGATGAGTGAAATCTGGTCCTGCCAAAATGAAGGACATACCCGGGAATTCATTGAAGTCCATAGCACAAGTCTTATGCCTTGCACTAGAAAGGCCCTTCCAGCACAACTCACCCATTTGCAATTTGAGAACATGATAGCCAAGATTAGGTAAGACCTCATTATTTTCTAATCTGTATGTTTCCACACACACACACACACACACACACACACACACACACACACACACACACACACACACACACACAGACACTGGCACACACATACACCTGTGGCTCCCTCACACCCATAATACCTTAGTGCCATTATGGCAGATGAATTAGGCCCTGGTGACTAGTGTATCCCCCACTACTATCTCTGTACCACTGTTACTGCTATTATGACACTTTAGGGTGTGCCCACTTGTTTTCCCCACCCCCATTATGCTGCTCTGTGCCTTAGGGCACTCCATGGAGTAATTCTGGCTGTCCAGTGTATCCGTATACTCCCCCAACCCCCATTGCAATGTTGGTGCATAACAGCACTTAAAGCATTCCCTGGTGTCTAGTGTGTCCCTCAGAAAAGCACAACCTGGTGTCTAGTGTATCCCCCAACAAAGCATTCCTTGGTGTCTAGTGTATCATCCCAACAAAGCATTCTCCTGGTGTCTAGTGTATCACCCAACAAAACATTCCCTGGTGTATAGTGCATCCCCCAACAAAGCACTCCCTGGTGTCTAGTGTATCCTCCAACTCCCTGTCCCTGTTCTAGCATTTGTTGATGATAAGGCACTAGAATGTGTTCATTACCCCACCCGTCAATTCCCCTTAGTAATGTTGATGTCAGTGTGGCACTTTCAGCAATACTCTCTGGCATCTGGTGATTCTCCCACCCCAATGTCCCTTATGATTTATGCACCATTAAAACACTTCACTTTATTCCTGGAGGTACAGAATTTCACCGTCCCCCGCTCCCTGCTCTGGTAGTAATTTCAGTGCTGGTATGTCACTTTAGGGATGAATCCCTAATGTCTAGTGTATCCCTCCAACCACTAGCCCCTGTTTTAATGTTAGTGCCATTATGACACATTAAAATTAAGCTCTTATGTATAGTGGTTCCCACCACGATGTTCATGTTCACTAGACGAACACGGTGTTTTGGCCATGTTCAGTACTGAAATGTGGTGGGAATGACAGTTCTGATCTATACAACTGAGCCCTTTCTTGAATCATTGGGGCATGTAGAGCAATTCTTGGAGGCAGTTCTGGGGAGAGAGCACATGGCTATTTAGTATATGTCTCTCTCCCAAAAGTCTCATTAGCCTTCAGCATAGCCACGGGACTAGCCCTTAGTGATGCTGCACACTTTCATGTTGTAGGAACATGCAGCACCATGTAAAGGCATTTGCTGAATAGCAAAAAAGTACCCCAAGACGTACTCAGCTGTGTTGTGGTACCTTTATGAATCTTGCCATGTGGAGGGAAATTTTAGCAGCAAAGCGACTAGAAATTGTATAATACTTAGAGTTACAATAGTAGAGCTAATAACAGGACAAGTGGGTATTAGATAAATAGTAGGAATGGGTAGATTCAATGGGGAAGCAGTGGGTGTGAGTTTACATGATGGACACATTAGGAGATTAAGCAGCCAAGGTTTTCTGGGACAAATGTAATACTGCAGACATGGAAATTAGGTGACATAGTATGCGCTGACATGTGCACTTATATGATTCAATTAAGTGTAGTTTGAACTGAGGTCTGAACTATTTTTAGTCTCTGATTTCAGTAAGATCAGCTGGCAATAATTGCCATAGTTTATGGGCAAGAACAGAGAAGCTATGGTCTGTGGGATGAAGTTTAGTGGATGGAGTTGTGACAGTAGAACCATTAGTGGATTGGATTATTAGGTCATAGTGTGTATTGGATGCAGTTAATCTGATAGTTAGGGGGTTGGAGTGCATTGGTGTAGGAGTCTGAAGAGATGCGATCTAGTAAAGAAGTTGCATCTGCCTTGAATGGGTAGCCAATTTACTTTTTCAAAAGAGTTGCTTTGATGATCATAGGTTTAATTTCTTCAAGTCTTCTGGGTTTCTAATACCATCATTGGAATGGACCTCATTCCTAAGTCAAAGTATGATAATGGTTCATAAATTTAGTATTGTTTCAGTCTTTGATGTTAGCCAAAAGTTCTCTTTGAAGCACCCACAGCGTACCCAGAATTGATTCTTTCTGCTACTCATATGGAGTTACATACATGAGTAGCATATCAAAATTATTTTTGATTAGACCCATTGCTCCTGCTATTATTGGAACTGTCTGAGTATCCTTCTTCTACATCGCCATTGTTTCTGCCTAAAAATCCTGGTATTATATTACTTTGTGTCTCTCTGTACATAAGACATTGTGATCACTGGGTGTAGTAATTTCAGTGATTGATGCTACTTTTTTTTTCATGGACTACTATATCTGGTTTTCTTGCATCTCTTTTTTGAACTGTTGGTAATGGGTGATCCCATGTGATATAAACTTCAGCATTTTCTATGATGGTGTGTGGCTCATGTTTCCAATGCTTCTCAGCTTCTCAGCTACTTCAGTATTGTAATGTTTGCATAATCCCCAATGCACCAGTCTTGCCACATTATTATGCCTTTCCATATACAAGACCTCTGCCATTAGTGTATCACACCCAACAACAAGATGTGTGACTGTTTCCAATTTTGTTTTACAAAACCTGCATTTGTTTGTTTCTCCACCACCGTCAATGGACTTTGCAAACCAACGTGTATATATTCCACTATCCTGGGCTGCCAATATTAAACTTTCATCTTTTGGTTTAAATTCACCTCTCCTTAACCATTCCTACATCAGATTCTGATTGACATGAGGTTGTTTCAGTAGTCTTCTGTACTACACCTATATTTATACCTTTTTCACATTTCTTGCAGTCTCATCAGACCCTTCACCTTACATCTTTTCTTTTTCTTTTTTTTTTGGCATATTCAGTTGTTGCCTGATTTTTGTCTGCTTCTGCTATGATGTCCATTCCCACTTGACACCAATATGCTTCTGCTAAACTAAGCAGGGAAGACATTTTAGACTTGTTCTCCTCATGTTTTAAAACTTTCATTATGTTTGGATCTCATGAGGTCAGCAGATATGTATGCAGTCCTATGACAGGAGATCTATACATGTATTCAATTTCAAGGAGGCCCATACCTCCTACAGAATGGGAATATCTAATCTTGTATACCTTGATATTTTATAAATCATTTGAAAAGCATGTAGCATTTTTCTTGATTTCCTATCCAACTCATCCGATATCTTTTGGGCCCAGTCAATCACCCCAAAACTGTAAGTTACAACCAGGAAGGGTAAATTGGTTTATAGCTTGGACTTTGTTCCTAGATGTAAGGGCTGTTTTCAGTATTAATTTTAGTCTTCTAAAATATTCCTTACTAAGTTTTGTTTGCATTTGTACATGTTTCATTGTCAATCCTTCATCAATTCCCAAATATTTATACACTCCATCCTGCTGAAGTTCCTTAATGTCACATTCCTGCTCAGACTGATATTTTCTTGGTGCTGCAGCTTTCTTGCTTTAAAGGTTGCTTTTGCAGATAAAGCTTATTTTTTTTAATTTCTCCAAATCTTTTGGGTTTCTAATACCATGACAGGAATGTACACCATTCCTAAGTCAAAGTACGATTAAAGTTCATGAAATTAGTATTGTTTCAATATTTGATATCAGCCAAAAGTGGTCTTCGCAGGACCCATAATGTGCATAGTAATGACTCCTTCTGCAATTTGTACAGAGTTACATGTATTGGTAGCATATCTAAATACGATTGTAGATTCTTTTTTTATAAGACCTGTTGCTCCTACTACTATTTGAACTGTCTGGGTATCTTTCTTCCACATTGCTCTCATTTCTACCTGCAAATTCTGATATTTTATGACTTTGTGTCTCTCTGTATGTAAGACACTGTAGTCACTGGGTGTGGTGATTTCAATGATCAATGCTACTTTTGTCTTCTTTTCTTGGACCACTATATCCAGTTTTCTAGCATCTATCTTTTCAACTGTTGGTAATGGATGCTCTCATGTGATGTAGACATCTTCATTTTCTACGATACTTTGTGGCTCATGTTTCCAGTGTTTTTCAGCCACTTCAATACCATAATGTTTGTACAATCCTCAGTGCAATAGTCTTGCCATATTATTATGCCTTTCAGTATAGTTCTTCTGCCATTAGTATGTTGCAACCAGCAACGAGGTGTGCAGCTGCTTTCAATTTGTTTTTACAAAACCTATATTTGTCTATTTCCCCACATGTTCAATGGACTTTGCAAACCAATGTGTATGCAGCCCACTATCTTGGGCCACCAATATTAACCTTTCATCTCTTGGTTTGAATTCTCCTCTTCTCAACCATTCCTGCATTCATTCCTAATCAACATGAGGTTCTTCCAGAAGTTTTCTATACTTGCAACTATATTTATGCATTTTCCGCATTTCTTGCCTTCTCATCTGGTCCTTCACCTTATATTCTTTCTTTTTTTTTTGGCACATTCAGTTGTTGCTCCTACTGAGAGGAGTTGGCAATGAAATGACAGTTTTTATTAGAAAGAGACTGAAAGGTGGCAGTGCTTTTTTGTAAGAAAGTGGTGAATAGGGATTGGCCATAATCTAGTTGTTCTGACAGGGCACCTTTGCCTACCATTGCTCTATCAGGTTATGACAGGCAATGAGATAACTTTTGATCTCAAAATAGGTAAATTTCTTTGCATCTGACTTCTGAAATTGTTCTTGGAAGTTGAAGGACTGGTAAAGGCAAATGCCTGTGTATCTAAATGGTGTAGTGGATTCAATTAGGTTTTTATTTAGGTCTTTGAGATGGAGAGGTCTGGTGGCTTTAATTAGTCTTTTCTTTGTGCCAAACAGTATGAGCTTTTTAGGGTTGAAGAGCAGCTTTGTACAACAAATCCAATTATTTAGTTGTAGAAGGTTAGCTTTAAGTTAATTTTGGATGATGTTATGAGAAAGTTTAGATCTGTAGATAACCATGTCATCAGCAGAAACAAGGAATTAAAGGTGAGAAAGGTCAAGAGGTAATTTATTTATAAAAATGGAAAATAGTATTGGTCCAAGAATTCAACATTGAGGAACCCCTGAAAGAGAAGGCTGTATCTGATACGGCAGGCCCAAATTTAACTTTGAGGGTTCATTTGTTCAGGGATACTCAAACTTGCCCATAGGTTTCAGTGTGCATGCAAGTGTGTGGTGTGGAAGAACTACCATGGCATGGCTAGCCACCCGGCAGTGTAAACCTTGCCTTTAGATGATTGTCACTGTTGAAGTAACACCCTGACCCCATGTGCAAAAATGGGAAACAGGGGTTGTGGATTGATGGTTCATTTGTTCAGGAAATCTTTGAACCATTGGATAGATTCAAAGCTTACACCAATATCTTGTAAGTGAGAGTAATAGGACAGAATTGGTTGACCAAGTCAAAGGTCTAGATATGATCAATGAATACTGCTCCATTGAGGTTACTTTTATCCATCTTAGTGTGGATGACATCATCACCCACAGTAAACAAGTAACACAACCCAAATTGCTATGATTAATCATTGACCTGCATCTCAAATTTGACAAACACATTGGCTACACTGCTATCAAACAATGTAAAAGCTGGAAATGCAATATAAATGCAAATCATATCAAGTCAATTCATCTTTACTTGCAAGTGCCAATACATTACAACATTGCTACATACTACACTACTACAATCTTCTGCAATTTTCACTAACATACAAAAAACACAACTTCATTAACTTGAATGTTATCATAAAATTGCAAAATTCACCACAGTATCTTCAAAAGAACACATCACTGCATAACTTCACAGAATCTAAAATTACTTAAACTCCAGCATGTCATAAAGTTATCACAAGTAAAGTTTTTGTACAATATTCTTTTTAGTCCAGAAAAATGCCCATACTTAACTTCTTTAACTCAAAAATATACATCTTGCAGACCTCTACACTTAAAATCTAAGAACATGATTAAAGTAATAAAAGCCAGCAACCACCATGACGAATCCCTTTATTAAGCCTATCTACCTTAAATATGGAGTACCATTTTGACTGATTTAACATCTCTATCAAATGCAAAACTCTTCATCAACAAATTAAAACATATGAAACTTGCAACGAGAAATGCCTCATGATAAAATAAGATGATCTGTTATTAACTATTACAATTATCATTATGTGTAACTTCAACGTTTGTCACATATTTATGTATGGATCCCATTCATATAAGTAAAAACTCATATGATAGAAATTCATATAATCAGGGCTAAATGCTCAAATCCTAGGAGATAGAACTGGCTAAAACAATCCAAATGGTGTTTATTTTCTCAGGAACTAGGACTGTGCAAAACTGCATCACATTGGAGGTCGAGGTATTTGTCCTTTTTCCACTGTGGTGTGACCTCAGAGTTGAAATATAGAAGTAGCAGGGGGTGCAGGGGTCTTGTCCCCCTCTGGATGCATGGCTTGGATGTGGCTCTGGGATGAATTCAGGTACAGGGAGAAGCTCCTTTAAAGACCGACAAACCCTCATCAGTGAAGAGAAAAGTTAGAACTATCATTCAGTGGCACCTGCAATTTAGCCTTCTCTGCCTTTTTACTGGACTAAATACTTTAAATGCCATCCATAATACTACAAAAAATAGAAGGAGTTCAAATAAGGGGAGAAACTGCTTTAAAGTTTGACACACCACCATCAGTGAAGGGAAAAGCATTACACTTGCATTCAGAGGCACCTGCAATTTACCCTGCTTACCTGTTTACTACTCTAGATACTTTAGGTAATTGTACTAGCTGTTTTTGTGTCCTATCTCACAGAGCTGGAGTGTTAAGAACATTGTCACAGCCAAGACTGCATGTGCAGAGGGCATATGTTTCTTTCCTGTGTGAGCTGCCTTCATGTTTTAGTATGCTTGAGCACCCAGTGGTGCATTATGTGTAATTGTACTGCTCCAGCTATGCAGGGTTTGCATTATCGCTAGTTTACAGTGGTGTTCCCTCACTTTACATTTATGTTTTAGTAACCACAGCAAAACTCTGCCTCAAGCCATTTGCTTACTTTTGTTGGGCTGAGTGTCCAGAAACACTGGATTTGAAAGGCCCAGATTATCTCCCACTAAAGTGGGAGATGTAGCCCACTATACTCTTCTTCTACCTCCAGTTCCCCAAACACCTCTAGATCTATACATTAAATCCCACTCCTCTCCACCCACCTTTTAATGACATCACAAACCTATTTAAAGTAACAGCTACATATAAGGAGAATTTTCACACACTCATCAACCTCATGATATCCATCACAATAGCTTTACCTGCTTAAAACTATATTGCTCACTATCATACCTCATACAGCACTCATTTAGAGCCCCCCACAGAATACAGCTGCTCAGCACAGGAGAACTAGCCATCTGCCACTAGTGCCAGGGGTCTGAATATCCCTCCCAACCCCTCTCAGGCAAGATTTGCCCATCCAAATTATTCCACCTCTGTGCAAAGTTTAAACCAAGGAAAGACTTTAACTAGAACAAGAAAATATTGACTTATAACCTACTGCTATTAGGAGAACTAGCCATCTCCCACTATAGCTAGTGGTCTTTATATCCTTAACCCCAGCCATCTGTCAAACAAGATTTGCCATCCCAATTATTCCATTTCTCGGAAAGGTTTAAACCAAGAGCAGACATTAATACAGCAAGAAATTACTGTCTTTTGTTCCACTGCTATTAGTAAGCCAATAGTGGCAGTGTCTACCACACCCAGCTGGTTTTACCTTACTGCTAAACAGTACATTAAATACACCATTTCTGTATAACATTCATATCTTGTAGTGGGTTAACCTAGCTTCATCTGAGCAGCTGTTCCCCTCAACTATTCTCCCATGTCACACATGAGACATATACAGCATTTCAATCTATTTATCCCTAAAATAAAGCAGCAACATAGCAAGTAACAACCCTATAACCAGTCTGATCAAAATAATCCAAAGATTAAAAATATTTAACAATAGATTTTGATCACACTGCTGCTGAATAAACATCTATATTACCATAGCTCAGGACCTGACTTTTTTCTCTGTGGTCTAGCTGCAGTATGCTCAGATGTGCTATGAGCATAGTAAATCAACATGTGAGCACCCCCCTTACCATTAATTTATTGGCAAAAACATATCTCCTGACACTTCATTACCCATACCAACTAATATAGCCAAACAATTAAAACCTAGTAAATAAAAATTCATTTTAAATCAGAAAATAACGTTTTTTCCCCAGACTTCTCTTATTAAACCCCCCTCCCCAGTACATGCACCACATTATTTTTATGTAGTTTTCTTCCTACTATTTCCTCTCTATGCAACTATATCACACCTCCTAACATGCTAATACATCTACTTCCTAGATACCATTAATCAAAGCAAAAACTCAGTTAATTTTGTCTTCACCCTTTTCCCTGGACTTGTCAAAAGCCTTCAACATAGTCTCACATCAACTACTCCTCCAAATCTTATAGGCCTCTCAACTCCCTCAACTAGGTAGTTCACCAGCTACCTAAACAATCTCACCCACTCTGTAAATTAGAATGACTCCTGCTCTACATTCCTTCCATTCACTACAAGAGTCACCTAAGGCTCTATACTTGGACCAATACTTTTCAATATCTCCCTTAATGACATGCACAAGGAATCAAAACTCACCACCATAACACAACATGCTAATAACTCAACTTTAGCTTGCTCAACCTCAAATCTTCCCACCTTCGAACACATCACAAGGAAGTTTTTGCCTCTATAGACAACTGGCTAAATAAATCTCAATTGCACTTAACCCTTAACAAAATCAAACAAATCCTATCCCTTCCCAAAACTTAAATCAAAACAGCGCTGACCTTAATATTATCTCCTTAAACAATGCAACAATTGAAAACTTCATCAACACAAAATTACTAGGAGTTACGATTGATAAAAAGTTATAATTTGATCTGTACATTGACATTGCAGTCAAAAATACACATTTTAAACTGGGCTCTTTCTACATAGCAAAGTACTTTATACGTGATTATAACAACAAAATAACTGCCATATCCATACTTCCTATATGCCTCAGCAATATGTACAAACCTCAATTCTTCCACCAAACACAAACTAGAAAACACCTACAACAAAATTAGCAAATTTACCTGCAGGCTTTGAATTCATTCCCTCCACTGCACGGTGCTCAGTATCCTAATCTGGCTTGAACTTCCTCAGCATATTACCCTCTCTGTTACTACTGCAGCATTACTACTGAAGCATGAAAATACTTCACCATCTTCTTAAAACACACCCGCTGTCAAATTACATTGAATGGCATGTGTCAAATAGAAAACCACAATCTTCAGAAAACAAACTAACTGCTAATAAATCAGATAATTGTTATGGTGACTAGCTATTCTCTGTTGCCATCTCCAAGGCATGGAACAAACTTCTGAACCACATCAGGTTTTTAAATAACCTGCAACAATTCAAATCTGCCTTAAAATATCACTTGTTGACTGATAAACTATGGAACAGTACCACACCTACAGTCTGAAGTATGCAATACTAACTCTATCCACTGTGGTTACTATACCAGACCAAACGTATCCTTTTCCTTCACAAAACATAAATCAGAATAACGCTGATCTTAAAATTATCTCCTTAAACCACTCAACGATTGAAAATGTCACCAACATAAAATTACTAGGAGTTATCATTGATAACAAGCTATAATTTGATCTGCACATTGATACTGCAGTACATAGTATTTTTGATTTTGCTCACAGTATCTTGAAAGCATGTATTTCCCTAATCTGTTATTCTCTGTAAATAATGTTTGCTGATGGTTTGCTTTAAATACTTTACAAATAATGTTTATTAACTGTTTTCTTTTGAATTGTCAAAATGTATTTCTATCCTTGTTTTTGAGGTTTTTCCCCTGGGCATCTACTGAAAATGGGCACTTCACCCCCCAGATGGAGTTTTCTGGTAAACAAAAGCAAATAAATAAATAAAAGTAGATGTCAGGTTTGTTTGCTTGTTTGTACTTGCTTGATCTTCTGGGATTCAATCATTTTGTCACAGTCATGTGAATTTCAATCATATGATTTTTCATTCATAAGAACGGGATCCTATATACCACTTAATCCTAGTAATCTTTGACTAATTTCCAGTCTTCTTCTTCCCCTCTTTTTCATTTCTCTTTATCTCTTTCCCTTATTTTTTACCCCAATCCCTTCCATAACTTTTTAAAAGCCATTGACTTCTAAATCTATCTTTCATTATCACCTATAATTTAGTTTGTTTTATACTACTTGTTCCCATTCACAATATATTTCTCAGGCTTTCCTGGTTTACTATCAAAATCTCAAAAATTGATAGAAAAATCCATTCAGAACCTCGAACGGAATGACCGAATCACAAATTTCACTTAGATAAAATGTCAAATCTACTGAACGAATTCAGGAAGCAGATTCACCTGAAGCATAGGAACTCGGGTTAGTGGAACTCTTACACTACATCACATCTTTGCAGGGGGGGGGTAAGACCCCATGCAGCCCCCACATCTCCTGCTAACTATATATTCCAACGCAGAGATCGCACTACAGTGAGGAAAGGGATGAATGTCCCAATCCCCAACTTACCGTGAACTCTAGCCCATAGATTGAGTTCATATCAGTGAATACCACTGTGCATTCGCTGATATGAACTATCAATGGTCAGCAACACAGCAATCAACCATCTGCTATCTGATAGTCCATCTGCAGAGAATCTGTATTCGGGATTTTGATAGTAAACCGGCTTTCCTCTATATATACCTCTTTTTATGTTTCCTCGGTCCTCTACCCTGGTTTCATTCTTTTATTAACATGTTTTCTTTTTTCTTAAATTTCTAAATTTCCCACTTAGCCATTTTTTCATATCTATACACATCTAGATACACACTTCTGTTACATTACTTACCCTACTGCAAAGTATTCACCTATTACCTTTTTACCTACTTTGTAAACACCATCTCCTGTATTGAATAATTTTCTTGATATGTGTTTCTATCTGCCTATAATGTTTATATTGGTTCTTTGCTTAAATGTATTTTCTTACTTTTCTGTAACTGATGTAGAGTTTTTCTACAAGGGAAGCTGCTTAAAATGGGCTACATTTAGTCATCCAGACCATCCCAGTGAACAATCTGGAAATAAATAAATAAATGAAAACAAATAAATGCTAGGTGGTCAGGGGAAAAGTCAGTACAAGTTCTGAGTGCACATTTCTGGATGTAGCCATGTTTCAGACTATAAAACACTTTAGGAGAATTTGGGCAGCAGTGGATGACTATCTTTGAAAACAATCATTTAAGATGAATATGTTAGAGTACCAGGATACCTAAGGTATCTGCTAACTTGAGGTTGCAGGTGAAAGTCCTCCATCTTTGCTGCTGAAAAATCTGATCTTAGAAACAAAGTGGGATCAGAAAAAAATCACTTCTTAATCCACAAGGTTTAGCTCCCCTCAGACTTAACTCACTGAAATTAACTGCTAGGGCTCCATCCCTTCAAAGAAACTCAAACATGTTTATTACATGGGACAAGCCCCACCATTCACCACATCATGTGGAGGGCTTTTCCACACACCCACAAGCTTATATATGTCAATTATATGACTGAAAACATGAAAAATAGAGTAATCCCCCAAAGCAAAGGAATCACTGCTGTCATGCAATTAGAAACTGCAACAGATTTCTTATAGACTACAGTAATTACAGATTTTAACATCAGGAAGTTTGGGCTCTTGGAATGAATCTTCAGGGATACGGTGTTCAAGAGAAGTGAGGGGGGAATCATCAGAAAGCCTAGCTTGGGAAGGAGCTTTGGATCACCACTTCTCCTTCCGTGGGTGATGGTAGGGGGGTGGGGGTGGGCATTAAAGTGACAGTTCCTGTTGGAGTCGGACAGAGAGGCAGAATGTAGTCATGGCAATGATATTCTTTGTAATAGTGATGGAAAGGAAGAAGAAATTTGCTGGAATATAGTTTCTTATCATACCTCTCAATCTCTTAGAGCAAGAATCTGGACAAAGCCACAAATAATGGAGGGACAAAGGCCCAAAAATAGAGACACTTATGAAATATTACTCTTACAAACTTAGAAAGGAGATAGACTAATGTATTTTGATTTAGCATGAACTTTCTGAAAGAAATAAAATCTGAAACTCAAATGTCTGCCATTATTTTCTGACTTCAGTCCTCAATGAGTTGCCAGTGATTTGCCAGAAAAACAAAATTTTATGAAAAACAGGCCAAAAATATGAGGAAAAAATCTGGACATTCTGTGAAAATCTGGATAGTTGAGAGGTATGCTTTCCACCCTACTTCTTGGTGCATTGCATGAATGAAGACTTAAGAAGAGCATATGTGTGCCATCCTTCAGATGAGACATTAAACAAAGGTCCCATCTGTCTAAGGTGGTGGATATCAAAACAGATATAATACAGCCATGCCATTTGTTGATAAAAGATGGGTAACTTTCACAGTGCCTTGGCTAAATTTCCCTTCACTGGCATGAGTACTGCTTTAGACCCTAAATGAAAATGGGCTAGACGCTTAGTGTGACTGACACAGTTAACAAAAACATAAATAAATAACAAATATATCTTAAAATAAGACATGACTCTAGACACATCCATGAATATGACAGAAGAGCAAAGTGTTTAGAACTGTTATGCAGAAACAGTAGTAGAAACAGGTCAGAAAAACTGTCCCTATTGAAATGAACAGAAGAAATGAGACATGCCAATCAGTATTCTAGATTCCTATCCTTGTGCCTTTGTAGCCAGAGTTGTTTTAAAAGCCATACTCTTCTCTAGGAATATGTAGGCAAGTATTAATGGGATCTGTTGGATCAGTCATTTTACACATGACTACAGAATATTCTACTAGGTTCTACTGGCCATGTACTCTTATTAGGCAAAGGAATAATTTGGGGCTAACACACACCAACAGGGGGCACCACATGCACCCCAAATAACCTCGATTTGATCAGTAGACAAGAACTACAACAGCTGGCTGGCAAGGACTGTAAATGTGTACCTACCTGAAGCTTCAGGAATGGTGGTGGTGGAATCTGTTCATAAGTTTATTAGTTATAAGTCATAAGTTATCAGTTAACCGTAAACTAGGCTCCCTCTACAAAATCAAACCCTTCCTCACTCCCTCAGCCAGAACTACTATTGCCCATACCCACCTTATCTCTACTTTCTTTTATGCCTCTCCTATATACACCAATCTATCTAAAACTAACCTCAACAAGCTTGCAATCTCCTATAATAGCATAGCCAGATTTGCTACTGGCTCCCCCTTTAGAACCCACCACTGCCAAAATCTGAAACAACTGGGCTGCCTTGAACTGCACAATCAGATTTTATTTCAACAACTAATTATTACCCACAAAACTCTTTATTATCCAGGTAAAACACCAATTCTCACAAATCTTATCAGCCCATATAACAATCTTAGAAATCTACGCTCAGCCCACAAACTACTGGTTTCTGTACATAAACCCTACAATAAAGCAGGTGACTCCCTCTTCTCTAATGCAGTAGGTAAAAGCTGGAACCTACTGCTCTCTGAACTTACCTCTCTTTCCTCTACTACACTTTTCAAAAAGAAACAAAGTATTCCTAACTAGCCATTGGCTATGTCCCTGTACTAACCCAGACTAACATTCTCTCATCCAATTATCTTTATTATCTATTTCTTCCTTTGCCTTTCCACCTCTATTCAGTTTTTTCTTAAAGTCCACTACCTCTAGGACAGACTTATTCTTCCCAAGATATACAATTAAACTTCTTCCCTGTCGCTCTGAGAATCTAACCCTCAACCAATTTTCTCCCAACTCTCTTCTCTTTAAACTACTCCCTCCTGCTGCTCCTTACTTATAACTTTGTTCTGGAATCTCCTCATCCTTCTAAATGCTTCCTTCCCACAGTGATTTGCTGAAGGGGGTGGGGGGTACACAAAAAAAAATGTATGGGCTATCTTTTTTTTTTTTTCCAACTGTCTTATATCACATATGCTTATTTACTTTGTACCACATGTTTTGTATGACTAGTATCTTTAATTGAAGTTTAATGTCTTGAAACTGAATTATAATGTGCTGTATATTTTATGTGGAGCTTTTCTCCCCGGGCCTCTACTGAAGATGGACATATATCCAGTTAGACTAGCCCGGTCAACAAATGTAAAATAAAAATAAATAAAATAAATAATAAGTGCTCCGCCTATGGAACAGTCCGGAAGTGCAGCACTTGCAACTACAGACAGAAGATACTTAGGCACATTATAAATACATCCCTGTGACCCCTACAAGCAGATGGAATTAAGAAATGTTTATACAATGCAAAAAAGGGGCTTGACAACAGTACAGTACCAATTTTCTAGACATGGAATATACTGTTACTAGCCATGAGGGAAGAATTAAAAGTCATGTCTAGACCAGCCACAATTCCAAAAGTGAGGATGTTCATGGGCTGAGCTATCACTGGAATTTCATCTCAGAATTTGCAAAGCTGAAATAATCAATATGATGACAGATCAAAGGAAGATCAGGAACTCTGGGCAAGATGATTTGAGGAGAAGGTCAGGAAATGGCTTACACTCAGAGAAAGCTGTGTTTGATGTGTGCTTAAGCTCTGCAGATGTCTATAATTGAATGATATTTAGACATAATTTACTATACTGATGATGGGTTTTACAGTGCTGTGGCCACCCTAAAATGATGAGGGAGTTCTTGGACTAATAGCCTACCTTGTGGCTAAGAATGACATTGTGACTAACAAAATGCCCAACTCTTTGAGATCTGCAAATTGTGAACCTTAGGCAGTGAAGGTGTATGAATGCATGGTCAGGTTTAGCAAAATTATATGCATGTACCTGATAATTGTACAGCTTAGGCAGTGAAGGTGTGTGAATGCGTGGTCAGGTTAGTCAAAATTATATGCATGTACCTCATACCATAGTTAAACTTTTAAACACAGAAGGAATACAAGCAGTTCCAGATGGCCAGAAAACAAGATGGGAAGTGTGATTAATACTTAACGAAAAACTGGCAAGGAATGTAAGGGGCACAGTAACAAACCATGCCCTGGAGACAGTGGAGAAAAGTAAAGCCATGTTAGGGAAAAAATAGGCATTGAAGAACCACAGAGAGTTGTATGGTAGATTCCAGTGCCAATGCATATTTGCAGTTATTTGCATACAGATGCATACTTTACAATGGGAGTGAACCATATCCTGGTTGACCCATTGTTATAAATAGTGTAGAAGTGTGGCAAGGCAGAGCCCTGCCTGCTGATGTAAAATAACTGATACCACTAACAGATGCACTACAACAGACACAGGGAGCAGGCCAAATATGTTTTATTGAGATCAGGTATGCCTTTGGAATAGTACATGATTACTAAACATATGGGTGAGGGGCAGTTTATGTTGTCAGTAAAAGAAACTATTCAGCACTTCAGCATTGTACATGTTCTGGCACACGCACTGTCTGTTTCTTAGGATGGAAGTTATTATTATGGTCAGGAGGTCTCAAAAGTCAGTGTACTAGGCAGAACAAGTAAGCAGTTTCACTGACTCAGTTTCTGTAAGGATTGCAATTAAAAGTGAAAAAAGCATAAACTAGCCGGAGCATTGGATGAGGTATGAGAAACTGAGTTTTCAAAGCTGTTGGTATAAAAAATAAGTGCAGGGAGAGAACCAAAAGTTGTATAGGGAGGCATGTAATGGTTCCCAAATGGAATAAAAATGTAATGAAAAGTTATTGGACATTTATCATGTGGAAGCATTGCCAGTTCATGAAAGCTAGAATGGTAACTATCAACATCACAGGGTTAACTCTTTATGAACAAAGAAATTCCTTAGGGTGACTGTGGGAACTACTGGTGAACTGCAACCTTTCAAAGGTATAACAAGGAAGCTTATTTTTGAATTGTGAAGACATTTATAAAGTATGTGGCAATAAGTTTGACAAAGCAAGCAATGGCTAACAAGAAAAAGAAAAGATACTGGGGATTTAAAAAGTCTTGATTATTCCCTCAAAGCAACTCCTTGGAAAAGGCAAATTGCCAACTCATTCAAGGTAAAGCCACCCTCCTTCTTAGAGCCCTTCTCTTCAGACTCCTAGGATGACACACCACCACCCCCTAACTATGAGACTAACTACATCCAACACACACTGTAATCTAAGGAGCCAGTCCACTAATGGCCCTACTCTCATATGCTTCCACTAATCTTCATCCCACAGACCACCGCTTCTCTGTTCTTACCCCTAAAGTATCGACTCCATGCTAGTTTTGCTTATTAGGGGTATATGCATCTTTATGAAACACTGGAAACAGGGTAAAACCCTTTGCTACATCCATTTGCATCTTTCCAGAGGGCACCGTGAGAAGGCAAAAATAACTGTTGTACTTCAGGTAGTTCAGCTGATCCATGCTTCAGTCCTAATACATCAGAATGTGTTCCCATACTAGACGGGGTTAAGATTGGAGATGATAATCACACTATGCATCTGCTGTGACTCTGCAACACATAAAATATGACTTCCTTTCTATTAGCAAAGGAAGTGGTCATACTAAAACAATTGGCGTTCCAGCCCTAAACTCATATTTAAAATGTAGGATTTTTTTTCCAGTTTTTTGACCATGCGGTTTAGAGTAGATGGGAAGGAGAAGCCCACTGACACTTAATTAGTACAGTGGTTTCACTAGTGTAAGAAGGGGTGGCTTTGCATGTTGTGCATACAAACATAGTCGACAATGGCTGCATAATAAAAGTTTATATGAATAATTGTTAATATGAATAACTGCTTTGCTCCAGGTAAATCTTACCTCATGTTGCAAGCCATGAGAGACAACTGATGTGCTTAACACCTCCTCAATAGCTGTAAATATAAGGGATATTAGAGACAGATATACATATACATACCCTCAGTGATGTTTTGATTAAATTTCTTAGGGGCATTCTTCTTTTCCAGTAAGCAAAAAAGGAAGCCTTCCAACCTTTCTATTGACAGGAAAAAGAGAAATGCTGTGTTGGTCCACTGACAGAAACCAGTCGTACACAGACATGATGAGATGCTTTAATTGGATCTTCAGAGGTTTTACATTACAGCTGTTTGAACTTTCAGACAAACTTGAGCTCTTTGTGTGGGGTTAATAAATTATTGATACCAGGTTCAGTGCTTTAATCACCACTTTAGTCAAGAGAGGAAGAACATAGTATGTCTTTCTCACTGGCTAAAATAGGCATTCTAAAAAATACCAACATGAGAAAATAATCCTAGTGCACAGTTTGGATGCATTGCCCTATAACACAGATGCTCAGAAATAGAAAGAGACAGAGAGAGACATAATGCTAGAATGCATGAGAGAGAGCATATGTGTGTGTGTATACATGTGCCAGCCTGAATTTTAGATGACAAGGTGTACCTTAAAAGCTAGAATCCTTCTCAAATGATATACTATAAGCATTGTGATTTATTTTACATTTGTTTACTGGGAAAGTCCAACTGGGACAGAGACCATTTTCAGTGGAGACTCAGGGAGAAACACTCCAGATGCATGTCTTTGAAATGTGGGAGGAAACCAGAGCACCTGTGGGAAATCCACGCAAACACAGGAGGACATGCAGACTTCACACACAAGGCACCTCAGCCAAAAATCAAACTCGAAAACCTCTTACTATGAGGTGACAATGCTAACCGCTGCACCACTACGCTGACAATATATACAGCTAATATTCACATAATACACACAAAAACCCACATTAGGATATGCCATAAATAAATGAATATAAATCACAATATATAAATGCAGATTTTATACGAGTTTGGTTAATATTGATGAAAGAAAACAAAATTCATAATTTGTTATGCTGTCTTAGCAAGAAGTCTGTGTGAGGCATAAGCTTAGGTTAAAATATATAATAACAATAATGGCCATAACATAGTGTTGTGCCAAGGAAAAAGAAGGGACTACAGAGAATATAAGGTACTAAGTTATACTATGTAGCTGCCTCTAAACTGGAAATGTGGGTATGATCGAAAAGAGTGTCTGACAATCACAGCAAAAAATATAAAAAGAAGCATGTTTTTACTAGTTAGTATGGTATGGAAAACTGTGTTTTTGCTAACAAGAGCTAAAGAAAGAAAGATATTAGCTATTCTTTAAAGAAGCACAGTACCTTTGAAGGGTAACAGCAGTAAGCAGACAAGCTTGTTGGAATATTACAATGTTTAGTAATAAGGCCGTATAGTTACCAATATTACAGTTAGTACTATAATATAATATTAACCACTCTAGTTCTATGAATAAAATCAAGAAACAGCACAACACATCAGCATCCCTCAGCTGCTCATGCCATGTGAACTTTCTAAGCTGAGAAGATCAGCATTTTTATATCATCTTCAAATCAGCGCACAACCAGTCATTTCTAGAATAATACGTATTTGTTCTTTTTCAGTGCCTTTTATGTGCCCACTGTTTGTTGGAGTAGAGGGAAACATTGCAAAGTATTATGACTCATGAAACCCATTTTAGCACTCAAAATCAATTGCAGCCATATCAAGGAATCAAATAACTTTTTATCAAAAGTTCTTCTTTCCTCAGGTGCACAGAAAAGCCCTTGAAAAACAATTACTGACATGTCACGTATAGAATGGTCAAATGAGAAGAGCGTGCTACCTCTGGCTTGTCAGTCACTCTTGAAATAAGCACATAACTCTGGGAATTCATCCTAACACTGAGTGTCTGGCCCATTTTTCTTGAATAACTATTTTCTCTGCAGACTTTCTGCATTTAATGGGATATAACACATTCCTTGATGTTCATCTGAAAGCAACTTGTAACTTAAAGTCAGTTTCAGACAAATACACCATGTGAGAGATGGATCTATACTATGAATCTGGATCAATTTTCTCACATAACAACAAACCAGATATCAAACAGGTTGTCAGCACACACATACTTCACCTCTTGCACATAAGCTCAAAACACATAAACCCACATACGCGGAAGTACTGACTAGACGTCTACCTAAAGATCAGAGACTTCCCAAGCTCAAACTTATTGCATACACTGCAATCCCAATAGAATCCACTACACATAATAATACATGACAGTGCCTCAGTGAATAAGCTGCTAAGGCAAAACACCTCAAAACCAAATATCTTGGTCATAGGCGACTCCATAGTGAGACACACAGATACTGTCCTCATCAGACTGGACAAGGAGAAGGTCACGGTCAGCTGCCTGTCAGGAACCAGGATCCATCAGATCATGCACGCACTCAAGTCTCTCAACAACAATTACCATTATGACTCTCTCATAGTCCATGTTGGAGTGAATGCTTTGAGACGTACCTCACTGGACTATATGAAGAGAGACATGACTGACCTCTCAAATTATGTGCCCCAGGCAAGTAGGTCCCTAGCCCTAAGCAGCATTTTACCTTCATCCAGGATGATGCCTCAATATAAACAAAATTGACTTCAACAATTGGCTTAGCTTTTGGTGCCAATCCAGGGGGATCTGGTATCTCTCAGCCTGGGAAGACATGGTCGACAGATCACACTGCTTTGCCAGAGATGGTCTTCACCTGCTGCCTCTTGACTTTCGGTTACTGGCAAAGTTACTTGCCACCCCCATCACCCCCATAGTGTCTTTTTAGGCAATGTCAGACCAACTAAATTCCCGATGTAAAAAAATCCACTAGAGCCAAACTCAGGGTTATGCTGCTTAATGCAAGGAGTCTAAATCAGAAGCTGCAGCCACTGGAAGCATGCCTTACCTTGTAGATGCCGATGTATGTGCAGTCACAGAGACATGGATCAAGGCCACAGAGATCACCCTGGCCATGCAAGGCTACAATGCCTTCCACATGTTCAGACCTCAAAATGAGCATGAAAGAACCAAAGGCAGGTATCCACCTTCATTAAAGGCAAATATACTTCAAGACTAGTCAAACAGTATGAATCCCTAGAGCTACTCCAAGTCCAACTAACTGTAGGTAAAACCCCCTTCCATATCAATATTAGCTATAGGCCCCCCACCATGAGTCACTAGAATGACTCTGACCTACATGAGTCACTCACTATAAAGCCAAACACCTTGGTCATGGGTGATTTCAACTATGCTTCCATCAACTGGGAGTGATATATGAGATTAAAAAAGCTCACCCTAAGGTTCCTGGACTTTGATAATACAAATGCTCTGTAACAGATAGTCTGCACCCCAGAAGGGGCTCAAATGTCATAGACTTAGTACTCATCAACATAGGGGGGTCTCTGCACTACCCCCTGTGTATTGCACTCCATGGTAAGTTCTGATCTTGTTCAAAGTAACAATCATACCTGACCCCCCCTCCCCCAGAGCAGAAAGGATGAAAAACCTCTCCAGAGCAAACTATAGCCTCCTAAGTGATGGCATAAATAATTTCAAACCCCCATTAACACTGTCAAGAATGACTCCTAAATAATAGTGTAAACAAATGCCCTGAATAAACACCTATACAAATGTATAGACTCGGCCATACCTGAATGGATCAAAACAAGGTCCTTATAAAACACAAGCCACCCTGGTGGACATCAAGCATAAATAGGTTATACAACAAGAGGAAGAAACTAATGTCTAAGAACAAGATGAATTGACTCAGCAGAGAAAGGGCACCCTCCACAGCTTGAACAAGCAAATTAGATATCATGTAAAGGCCTCTAAAGCAAAGTATGAAGCTAAACTAGCATCCCTAGCTAAGGATAATCACAAGGCATTCTTTAGCTACTTCAGAAATCTAAAAGGGAAGGTCCAGCTTTGTGCCGAACTAGTAGTGGGCGGTACCACTCATACTGACCCTGAGGACATTGCCGTCCTGCTGGCAGACAGATTTGGTGCAAACATCACCCTCCTGTCCTCACCAGACATACCCCAAGGCATACCTGTCACCAGTCCTCTACGGTTTATGTACAAAGAGCAGGTCATAATCACACTCTCCATGGCCAAAAACACAGCCTCTATGGGACCAGATAACATCCCAGGCTGCCTACAAAATGGTCTAAAACAGGACCTAGCAGAAACACTTGGCACTGTCTTCAACCACAGTCTGAGTACTGGCTTTGTCCCAGCAGAGTGGAAAACAGTAACAGTAATTCCCATGCACAAAGGGGCTCTATCAACTGACACTGGGAACTATAGACCCATAAGCCTAACCAGCCTTATCTGCAAGACCATGAAGATAATCATCATGGACCTTATCAACAAAGATATAGGTGACCTTTAAACTCTTGGCCTGACCCAATTTGGCTTTGTTAAGGGTAGATCAAACTTACTAAATCTGGTGGACTTCTTTAAGAATGTCACCAAAGCCCTGGATGAAGGCAAAACAGTACATACAGCCTATCTTGACTTAGCCAAGGCTTTTGACACAATCCCCCACTCAGGCATTGTTGAGAAACTCACCCATCTGGGAATTAATCCATATGTCAATAGATGGGTAGCCAACTGGCTCACCAATAGAATTCATACAGTCAAAGTTGTGGATTCCACTTCTACCAGCAGACCAGTTAATAGAAGTGTACCACAAGTGTATGTACTGGGCCCCCTACTGTTTGGAATTTATTTCTAAGAAGTCCAGGCAAAAGTAGATGGTCTGTGGCTTTCCAAGTTTGCCGATGACTGAAAACTGGGTGCAATCACTGAGTCCCACAATGATGCTGACTTACTACAAAAAGGGTTTACACAGACAAATGATTGGCGCCAAAGCCACAGACATAAACTAAATACAAAAAAAATGAGTTAGCATCCCTTTCAGCAAAGGAGAAGTGCCTGCAAATTACAATATTAACAGTACCTCCCTTAGCTCAAACCCTGTGGTGAGATATTTGGGAACACAGGTTGATGCAACCTTAACTTCAATCTCCATGTGTTCACAGTGGTAAGGAAGGTCTTCTATGTTGCACATCTCATAAGTAAGGGTATCGCATCCAGAGCTAAGGATGTTATAACTCCCCTGTGCTCATCCCTCATCAGACCACTAATAGAGTACAATGCTCCCTTTTGTATGTACCTCACCAGACACCTGCAACAGTTGGGGAAACTTCAGATGTCTCTCACCAAGAAAACTCAAGGCCTTCAACACATCATCTACATGGACAGACTGAAGATTCTGTCACTGTACTCTGTATCTTATAGGCTGGTGAGAGGTGACTTGTGCCTGGCCTGTAGAGCAGTCTTGGACCCTGCCCTAATGGAAATGCTGCACATCCACAAGTCAAATGGGACAAGATTGACTCACTCTAGTGATCTTAACCTAGTCTGTGACATTAACAGGACATGCTGGAGAGACAGATATGTCACCCATAAATTGCTATTCCTCTGGAACAAACTCCCAGTTCAAATAAAATAGAGCTCTTCAATGACCTCATTTAAGCGTATCTTAGACAAATGGATAGGAGACTATAAATTTACCCTGGGGGTGTCACCTATGTCCCTCTTGGATAAGGGTAGTCGGTGTTGATCATAGACTCATGCTACAAATATCGACCATACACCTTGGTCAATAAGGGATTGAGGGCATAACATGGCTAGGCTTATAAAGGCCCTAAGGCCAATAGCCTAGTAACCTCCTATGAACCTATGAACTTATGAGCCTAAGTTGTAATGCAGGCAGCTGTACATGCCATGTCATATATTGTTTTGCTTCTTGGATGACTTCAGATTTTTCTAACATTATGGACCATGTTCTTTTCTGATCTCTGCTTACTTCTTACAATAAGGATATGCTGGTTGTGGGAGTTGCTGAAAAATATTTTTTTTCATATTTTCAACCATAATTAATATTTGTTGATGGTTTCTAGTGAGTCTGCAGAATTTGTTAATATTTGGAGGAAATTCAGCTACTGGTACATCCTTGTCACTTGGGTCCACTTCTTATGGTGGAGTAGCTGTTTCCGTGATGACTGGCCCACCCAATACATAATTCTCTTGGACTCTGAGTCACTCTTTCACTAAGTAAGGATGAGTTCTTTCACTTCAGACACCTGGGCATTTCTCTCCCTTACTGGAGTAAATACACTGATACTGTATACTATAAATCAGGACTGGCCACAGAAGTCAATTTCCTTTTATACTCTTCAGTTCCAGAGGAAGTGCAAATAGGTCCAACTGGTTGATCAGAAAACCCCACTACCTGGGGTGAATGACTTCACTTGAGTCATGGAGAGAACATGATCAGCTCACAGCTGCACATACACACACACACACACACACACACACACACACACACACACACACACACACACACACACACACACACACACACACACACACACACAAAGCTGAAGTCCTATAAAGTTAAAAAAGTGAAAAACACACAAGATAAGTAGGGTATTAACAAGCTGTATCGACTGAAACCAGTTATGACATTAGCAGAGTTTGAGCAATATAAAGCAAATATCTTGGAAAAAAATACATACAACCTAAGTGGATTTGAACCTAGTATCCTCATCACTGACAGTTTACCAAGCACTTCACTTACAAGCTGGGCCACATAAGCAGTCATGTGAATATGTCATTGAAAAACATAGTAGGTGATTGTTGCACATTTACAGAATGGAAGTAGAATAGTAAAAGAAAAAAAAGTACAACCCTGAGAGTATTTGAATCATCCATTCTATTCACCCACAATCTATAAATCACTTCATTAACAAGCTGAGCCATCAAAGTAGTCAGATTAAAAGCACAATATCCCATGTAATGCCGCATGTATGTGAATTAGACAGAAAATAAATGTTAGATATTTTCCATACTAGCTCATCTTGGGAAGGGATTGAAACCACATGCATCCTCTCAATGTGAGAACAGAGCTTTAACCTATGAACACCCTGACCCAACTGTCCACCGTTGAAAAGGGATGCATACACAAACATAAAATTGAACAGGCATTCTGCAATTTTTGAGTTATGGCAGTAATGACAGAAATGGCACTGAAGTATGAAAGTTATACATTTTTAAATAAATCTATACTACTGTTAATATTAAAACCAAAACATTATGAAGGAGGTATACTCACCCCGGCACTCTGTGAGGCATCCCAATATTCTCCAGTAAATCTGCTGTATGGTTTTATATTTTCAGGTGCTATAGACATAAAGAGAGCACTGTGTAATATTTGTGGATGGCATATAGTGCCAGTTAAGTCTTACCTAACATATGTTCTGCTTACTGTTTATAGGTAGTGCCTACTCCTTAACTTCATCCTCCTATCAGCCATGGAAGTCAGGGTTGCGTCACCTCATGTCACTGTAATGGTAATGGCACTGATCCCACACCATGCCCCCAGTGCTGGCTGATATAGTGGGGGCTAAGGCTAGACCGTGCCTCAGTCTTTTACTAAGGCCCTTCATAGCCCTCCTATATAAGCCTCTAGTTGTAATTCTTATGGAAGAGGTAATATCCTCCTCACACCACCTCCTCACACTCCTGACACTCTAAAATACTGGGCAGCTTATTTGTGTAACAGATGGCAACTCCAAAAAGTATAGCTACTATATTATTATATAGAATGTCAATAATGATCCGAGTCCTATTTAGCACAATAATTATGTCCAGACAGGTGAATCTACACTGTATAAGTGTGATGAGAAGCACAGCACCTCATTGCGGTGTGGAAGAAAACACTGTTGTAAGAGTTTGATTCCTGCCAAGTGTGATTTTGAACATTTTTTTCAGTCTAATATATCTACTTGTACAAGGTAAATGCTGCTTATTGCAAATCCATTCATTTGTATTGTGGATGCTTTTATCCACTCTTGAACCTGGTGGCACTAAGGGATGTCGCTTTGTCAGTACTTTTAAATGTGTCGGCCAAAGTGTATTGAGGGGAAGATTAGAAGAGTACAGAAATTAGTAACCTGCAGCTGGATGGGAGGCACACCTCTGAGCTCATATTAAGTGTCCTGTTCAATACTATTTTAGTGCTGTATGCCTTGTACATATGTCATTAGCTATAACATTTTTACCAGTGCTAGTGTAGTAGTCATTAGTATTTGGTCAGCTTCACTTTTGTGATTGTTTTGTCAGGAATTTCTGGTCAATAAACCTAGATATCTGACCTTTACTTAGAATGTGGATACAGATATCTCACTATGAGGCACAAGTATAGCACTCTACATGGCCTAGGAGGGCAGTAGTAGTATTAGGATTTGTACGGCCCATGCAGGAAAAAGGCTCTTAATTCCTCTGTTTTCCATACAAATAAAGCAATACTTAAAAACCGTGGTACCCGGGAAAAAACTATTGCATCTGCAGGGCACTCAACATCCACATACAAGCCCACATTCTGATGCTGAGAACAAGGTGGTACTCCAGGCCCTCCATCGCTATGGCTAATGATTTTTTGACATCCATGTAGCTGACCAACACTACCATGACCATGCCTGGGTTAAGATAGCAAAAAATGTGAATATGGTGGGAGGGCAGGACCACTGGTACAAAATGGTCTGCTGCAGGGCCACAAATGTGGTCTGTGGTACCACCCACAGAGCAGAATTTATGGAATGGAAATGTAGGGCAACAAGTGGTGCGCCATTGATTGAATTACCTCTTAATGTGATAGAGTAGCTCCTGGCCTCTCATAAAAAGGAATTCCCACAGTTAAGGAAGAGCTGGACAAGCCCCACAGGGTATTCATTGTGGATTCCCCAGGTATAGAATCCTATTTCATTGTATAAATACCTGAAAGTCCTCCGTATCTCTTTAAATCTGTCTGACTTAAGGTATACAGGTAAATTGGGGATTTAGCGACCATCACCATCTGTACAAGGTATAGCTATGGGATAGGTATTAGTTTTTATCATGTTTATACTTGTAAAATTCTAAGTTGCATATCCAGCTGTGGTGTTGGGTCATATTTACACTGGGTATTTTGTGCTTTTGTGTATTTACAGTGATTCTTTATCCAGCACCAGGACTGTGTAACTGATCCTGTCTGATGTTAGATGATCTGCAGCCTCAGATAAAGAAGATGGGGGATGAGATGAGTTGACAAAGTCAGGGTGTTACAGAGAGTGCATTTAATAGAGGGAATGTGGCAACTCCATCCCCAACACAGACCAATGTACAGCCTCAATGCCTGCAAAAACCCAAGCCACCTAGACAAAAGAGAGAAAGAGAAACTATCATTCAAGAAAGTGATCTGGCCCTGAGTAGACAAATGTCTGAATCTGATCCTGCATCATGGACAGAGAGGTCCACACAAATGGGAGTTAGGAAAGATGCTCACTAGAGATATGGTTATGGCGCTCCCCTGAGGTTGGTGTGTCAGTGGCCGCAACTGAGTATATCTGCAGGGCCCACATGGAGGCAAAGGATGGTGCTGCCACAGCCTTTCAAGAGACAATGAGAGCAATCAGGGCATGCTTACTGACCTATGGTAGTGTATGTCCCAAATGTATAATTCCTGAATCACACACCCAAACATACAGGGGCGAGATGCCATCCTGCAAGCTGGTCATCTGCTACATCAGCAGATGCTAACCAGTGTGGCCATGGATGTGAGAGAGCCTGATCCTACAGTTCCAGAACTTCAGCAACAAAATTTGATGTGGAGGTCTCTACCTCCAGAAGAAGCCATTCCCATTGTGATGGCCATCATCATGCTGGCACAACTCCTAGCAGATGTTACTTGAGATCATGCAGTACACTGGCATCTAACCAAGGTCATAGTATATCCAGTGCAACTCCTGACAAAGCCAGCTTTCATCCCTGGGGCATGCATGGTATGCTGAATCCTCTGACATGCATGTCCTGTGCCTGTACAGTAGGAAAAACCACAGTGATGAAACAAGTGCTGAGGCCATGTCCTATGAATCCACACTTATACCACCACAGTGCCCAGCATATCACACACATCCACTGACCCTGGTTCTTCTCAGCGTTAACTCCCCTCCCCCATACCGGTTCTGACACTTCATATAAAATCACTTTATTTTATTTTTATACTCTTCACAATCACATATTCCCCTGTGAAAGACAAAGACATGAACTTCTGTACTCCTTTCTCCACTGGTGTAAATGATGATAACTGTGCCCTGGCCTTTGTTCATTGTTACTAGCGTTGCCTATGTTCAGCAAACACTTGGGTAAGCACAGCCATGTGTTGGCTTTGCATGCATCATTTTTACTGTAGTATATCTGCAATCCACTATCTCTTTGCTAGAACCAGTGCATACTGTGCCCACCTCTGTCTGGCATGGCCATCCCCTGCTGCTGACTCTTCATCTAACTCCTCCTCTGTCTTGGCATCTGCTTCTTGTTGCACTGGGTACTGCTGGCCCTTAAAGAGCTCACCCCTGCTATAACTGCTTCCTAATATTAATATTGTATAGCATCGCACACACGATTATTATTTTGGCATGTATGGCAGGGTCATACTGAAAGACACTACAAGATGAATACAGACAATGAAAGTATGCAAACATCAATCCAAACTCATGCTCAGCAATGCTTCTGGTTAAAGTTCGTGCATTACTGTACCCATGATCTATTTGATTGTGTGGATTTCTTACTGGTGCCATGAGCCAAGGTTGCAAAGCATATCTGGCATCACCAACAAAACTCCTCTGTAGGAAGCCACCCCTTTCAAACCATTGGTACCAATCATATACTGTATGTACCAAGTCATGTGGAGTCAAGAAAACAACCTGGGTGGTCTGCACACACTTTGTCGATGATATTCTATGCATTACCCTGTCAGTTGATGGTGTGATACCATTTGCAGTTTACATGCCTCCTTCCAAGCTGATCAGGTGAGGCCTTTATTTCAATGTGTATAGAAACTATTGTCCCCCAGTACCTCAGATAAATGGGCTATATTGTAGAAATCATTCATTGTGTTGGCTTTCTCCTCTGGAGTACATGGGAATCACATGCTTCTCCCCACACTCTGAAGCATGGCATTGAGAAACCGATGAAGAATTCTCAAGGCAGAGGACTGAAATACACCACACTGTGTCCCTTTTGCTAATATATCTACACATACTTTGGTATCCACTGACATAGGTACATAACGCGTATGGTGATGCAATAGAGGATGACACATGTTCATGATTTGTTAGATGGTGTCCCTACCAGCACTGTACTGCTCCACAGTGATGATGTCATGCAGTCCATGAAGTTTTAAGCATGGTTGGATGATCCTGCACCTGTGAGATCAACACTGCACACCTTAGGGCATAGCAACTGCCATGACAGCAACTTGTAGATACACATTTACTTTGGCTACAGCAACCCCTAACATAATTCCATGATTCACTCCATCTGAACACAGGCATACTGACAAATTAAAATATACAGCAAGTGCAGCTCCATTGTGCAGTGTTTATGCATGTCTAAATTGCTCTGCCATTTTGACTTTCCTCATCATCATACATAGCACTTCATTATATTGTCATTAGCATACAGCACAACTGACATTATTTGGGCTAGCCATGGAATGTAGCCTGGTTTTCAGAATCGCACATGCCCTACATGTGATTGCTCATCACACAGATTTGCTTACCACAATGTGATAAAGTTTTTTGAATCTGGTTGAATATCTCTGCTCACTGCCTATTAGATTAAATGGTTCACTAGCTTTCCTCTGAAAGCTGACAAAAACACATTGCACGCCTATACTTATTTTCTTTTCTGTAACTGGCAGTACATAGAGCAGTTAAAACCCCATGAACCGCAAAGAATTATAACCAGATCTCATCAGTCGTAACCCCTGTTATGTTTTCTCTTCACTCTTTAGGTGAATTTCTTGTTATCCATATCTCAAACCCAAAAGAGACCTGATCACAATCCTCTCTGTTAGATATTGCTATGAACTGTTGAGGGATATTTTTCACATTTCTCCACAAGTTATTTATATATGTCATAAATACTAATGACTTACCTACAATGATGCAGCAGTACAGCAATGCTCTTTTATTTTTCTTTACGGAAATGCCTTCAGTTGATTATTTCTTATGAAACTGGTTAATGGTTCAATGGTCATGCCAAAGATTAAAACTGAAAGGTAAAAAATCCCCTTTTGCTGCTTGTGCAGTTTGCATTAAATTTGTAAGCCAAAATTGATATGCATGTTTGAGTTGTGTAAGCTATCTGTTGTATCCAAGATGCTTCACTGTATTATATTATTGTCCGGAAGGTCTGTAATGTATATTGCAATAAGATCTGCCACAAGTCCTAGAATGATAACCAAACAAACCCCAACCTGATGAGTTAAACTCATCAAAACACTCACCTGGAACTGGAAGTGACAAGTCTGAAAACAGTTTTGCAAGGACAAGAATCATGCAGCTTTGAACTACTACTTACTTGTCTTTATTAACCCCATGGTCATACAACTGCAGGGAGAAGAAATTAATCTGAGAAAAGTTAAAAAGTGGATTTACATCTGTAGTTTTACAATAGGCTAATTACATGCAAATCCAATGCAGGAGATGTGAATTCAATGAGTTAGGAACATGAAGACAACATTCTGCAGTTTTACATACACACACTGATATATACATAGAGACCAGATGGCTTAGTGGTTAAGGTCTTCACCTCCCATGCACAAGGTACAAGGTTTGATCCTGACTTCTGACCAATGCCTGTTTGGAGTTTGCATGTTATCCCTGTGGGGTTTCTCCCATGTCTGAAGAACATGCTGAGTGTTTCCATCTCAAACTCACCATTGAATGGAGCTGTGGGCAGCAGCACAGACTCTACATGGTGCCCTATAAGGGGAAGCGTTGTACAGACCAACTGCTTGGGACATCTACTGTGGTGTGCAGTATCCTCAAGATAAGAGATCACAGACTGCATGCTGTGGCAGGGATAGCCACTTGAGGGTGTAAAATATGGCTCTAGGTGATTTGTCATGTTGACTTCTGTCTGGCAAATACACATGGCTCAGAAAGAGAGACAGTCACAAGATCACATACAAGAGTAGCCACCACACAACTCAGGTAAGAAAAGGGGTAGAATCCATTATTGCAAAGTCATCCCCAGTGAAACAGTTGGCCCACAGCATAAACCAACAGCATAAACCAACAGCATAAACCACTAGTTGCCACATCAGTGGTAAGAGAAAGTTCTAAGGTCAATGAAGACCTGGAAGTTGACTGGAGAGAAAGTACAGCAATCCAAGTAATTACTCAGGGGTCTAGTGCCCCCAAGAAGAGGAGGAGATAGGTGGAGTTGAAGAAGAGTGACAGCACCTAAAAACAGCATATGTTAGGAGAACAGAAAATATATGTGGCTGAGCCAGGTATAAGGAAAGGTGGTGGAATGTAGAAGTCCAGGAAGTCATCAAAAGAAAGAAGGAGTGCAGGAAGAAATGGGAGATAGAAAAGACTGACCAGGCTGGGAAGGACTACTGGTTGGCTAAGCAATAGCAAATAATAGGGCATTGGAAGCACTCTACCAACTTATAAGGCATTGGAGGCACTCTACCAACTTCTGGAAAGTGGCTCAGTAAGGGGCACAAAGAAACTATATCAGGTTGCAAGGCAAAGACAGAAAGATAGTCAGACACCCAGCATAAGGAATGCCAGCAACCACCTGCACACCAGTCCACAGGACATCAAAGGTAGATGGGAGTATTTCTAGCAGCTTCTGAATGACGAAAACCCCACAGAAGCTGTACTGCCCCAGAAATAGCTCTATGAGGAGAGAAGAAGAGGAGCCCACCTTAGAAGAAGTAAGAACAGCACTAAGGAAGATGAAGTCAGGGATAAAGCAGGCTCAGATGAGGTCACAGCAGATATGATAAATATGCTGGGTGAGATGGGGAGAAATGGCTCCTGAGGGTACTAATAGCAGTGTGGAGAGAAAGGTGTATACATGTGCCAGTGTACAGAACAAAGGGGACATCCACAACTGTGGGCAGTACAGAAGCATCAAACTCCTTGCATGAAAGTTCTGGAGAGGGTGATTGATAAATGGATACGCAGAGCAGTAGAATGCAAGATGGGAGATGAGCAGTTCAGATTCAGGAATGCAGCACAATTGACCCAATATTTCCACTGAGACAGATACTTGAGAAGAAGCTAGAGATGAGGAGAGTCCAAATGGGCATTCCTAGACTTGGAGAAAGCATATGACAAGGTCCCATGAAAGCTGATCTGGGCAGTACTGCAATGGTTTGAAGTCCCAGAAACATTGGTAGAATTAGTGCAGGCTATGTACAAGGACTCAGTGACTCAAGTACGAACAGTGTTTGAGCCTCACAGAGGGGTTCCCAGTGGGAGTGGGTGTACACCAGGGTTCAGCTCTGACTCCACTTGCTGTTCATATTGGTGATGGACTACATTAGCAAAAAGTTTGTAGGTGACAGATCAACAAAGTTGCTGTATGCAGACAATGTGGCAGTACAGGCAGACTCTGAGCTAGAACTTCAGCTAAGGATAGGAGAATCGAACGCAAATCTGAAGGCACACAGGATGAAACTAAACATGGATAAGATGGTGGTAATGGTGGTAATGGCAGCAAGTTGGGGAAACTAGAAGAAGCAGGGAATAGAGACAGAAGGGAAGATAGCGGAGCAGGTAAACAGCTTCAAGTATCTACAAGGGGTGGTTGAGGAGAAGGGTGGTCTGAATGAAGAGGTCAAAGCAAGAATCAGAGGGGTTGCAGCCAACTGGCATAGAGTATCAGGTGTAGTCTATGACAGAAGAATGCCAAAGAAGCTGAAGGTAAGGTGTACAAGACAGTGGTGCGACCAGTACTACTGTATGGTACAGAAACCTTGGCAGTAAAGCAGTGGTGGCTGGTGACTTCAAATTAAAGGAGGGCTGCAGGAGACAGCTGAATGGGTGGGGCCAATGGGAAGGGGTGTGGCCAAATAGAAAGGGGTGGAGCTATGCTCAAAACCACAACAACTGGAACTTTAATTAAATACGCTGCCCTGGATGCCAAACAGTCATTACGAGAGTCCAATCACACAAAATGAAGTGTAGAAGAAAAAAATATTTCACTGCATTGGCTACATGACAACTTACTTAATATCCAGATGGAAACAGGTTGTGAGGCATGAAAAAATAAATTACTTTTTAAATACATTACTGGAATGCCAGTCAAATTCAAGTATAAAAAAAACAAGCAGCACTCACCTCAAACCACTACCCATTGCACTGCAGTTCTAATTATAATTTATATTCAGCTTTATAAAATTACCAAGTAACATGCTGAAAGTAGCAATCTCTGTGATACCCCCACTTGTAAAAATGTTTCTTATCCAAAAAAGACCTGCTGCCTGACACAACTATCTACTTGTTTCATGGGGAAGACATGATCAAAGTAAAAAATGAACAGCAAACAAGAAACAAGCTCAAGATAAATTGCTTAAAGGATTCCTGCACAAGTTATGGACCACACATGATAGATTGGCATTCGGTTTAGTTTACGGGTAAAGTCTGCAAAGATGACTGCAAGTCTCAAAGATGACTGCAAGTCTCCAACAAATGTAATGAGCTTCTGAAAATACTGTAATCCTGTCCTTTTATTACAAATTCTGTCATATGCATTTCAATGCCCAAGGCTTATACATTATCTAGTTATGTAAATATTCTTTGCATGGCAACAATGAAAAGGCTTTCAATGCTGGTAATTCTTTAACAGTATGCTTATTAAAGCTTACTTGCATCTTACAATCTCTGACAAGCTTACCTGATGGTCATTAAATCATTGCTACTTAAACAGAGCAACAGGGCACTGTGACAGCATGCATTTCCTGAATAATAAGAAGCATAAATCAACAGTATAAAAATATGACAGAAAACCAGAACATTCTGCAAAATCAAGGACAGATGAAAAGCCATGGTCGTACTTGTGGTCTACCTTGGATGGGGGAATACTCTGCCCACTTACACTGCATAACTGCTCCTTGCCTTCCTTGGACACATCCAGAGCCACTACAATGGGGAGTGGAGTGCAACAAGTATGTCACAATTTGAAATGTCTCTGGCTGACGGTGATGGCTCTGACAGTCATACCTCTCAACTTCAAAGCAATAAATCTGGACAAAGCCATACACAGAACTAGAAGTGGGACACAGGCCCAAAAATAAGGACAACTTTTAAATATTGCTCTTATTAACTTAGATAATAGAGCAGTATTAGGTCTTGCATTAATATGAATTTTCTGAAGGGTATGAAATCTGAAACTCAAATGTCTGCCATTATTTTCTAACTTCAATCTTTAATGACTTGCCACTAATTTGCCAGAAAACCACAATTTTATGAAAAACAGACCAAAAATGGAATGCAAAAATATTAAGTTGCCACAAAATACAGCTGGGAACCTGTCAAAAAAGGGACACCTTTTTAATATTAACACTGTTAACTTGAGCAGCTAACAAAATAAGAGCATCTACATGCATTTCTGAAATAAAAGTAATCTATAACTCTGATCATTACAGTTATATATAATTGTAAACCCTCCACGTTTTCTTCCAGAATTGCCTTTTTGAGGAGGGATTATTCGAGGAGAGCAACATTTTAAGCCAAAATTGGGGACAATTGAGAGGTTTGGATATTCCTAATTCTACAAAGCGATTTGCACGTACCTCTCAACCTCTTAATGCAGGAAATCTGGACAAGGCCAAATATACTGGGGGAGCATACAAACACTACTAAAAATTGCTCTTGTATAAACTTAAGACAGTTGATAGAATAACAGGTCTTGCATTAGCATGCATTTTTCTGAAGGTTATGACATCTGAAACTCAATGTCTGTCATTTAGTGACTTCATTCCTAAATGATTTGCTAGAAAACCACAAATTTTATGAAGAACAAACCAAAAATAAGAAGCAAATATCTATTCATTCTGCAAAAATATGGACAACTGAGTGGTATAGTTCAACTAGGGCTGTCTGAGTTTGCTACCCCCCTCACAAAATCATGGTTGAATGGAGCCTCCCCCCTGCAGCCATTCCAATGTCCCATTCCTTGGTTATTTTGCCCCATTTACCATAAACACTGTAATGTGCATACTGCTTTACTTCTGCAATGATTTAGATTTCATTTGAAAGTTTTATTTTGCATTTTACAGCACAAACCCTAATAGATATCTGTTAAACAAAGCAATGGAGTCTCACAATGAAAATAGACTTAGCATTAAAACTTATCTGCCCTTGAAACTCACATGCATTGAAACAACATTGAAACCCACATTCAAAGAAAATACATTTTGCCAGTGGCAGATAAAGATTAACTTTGGGCTGTTTTCAAAATCATAGGCCCCTTGAACATAAAACATGCACATGCTCTTTGATACACCTTCCTGTCTGTATTACATTATATTCCTTGTACAATACAGTACAGTTGTTAGAGGGCATTTTAAATTTATTGTTTTGAACATTTTTCCAGTAAACAATGAAACAAAATACATGCACCAATGACAAAACTGCCCAATTCAGAACATTTCCATCATAAAAAGTCTATTCAACCTTCTATAGTCCACCAGTATCAGTAAATATGCACAATCTCTGAAGTAGTAAAATCCACATTAAAGAAATCTGTAACTAATAAAGAGGTTGCTGCTAGCAAACAACTTTATATGTCATTGTTTCATCTACAAATAAAGTGCCTGTTGCCCTTGAAGAATAAATTGCCTATGTTGCATGCATTAAAAAAATGATAAGCTAGTAATACCACAATAGGGAATGGATGGCATACTGATAACAGGTTCATAGTTACTAGGTATCTTTGCCAAAAAGGACTGCAGCATCCACCCCCACCCCCTTTACAACACAATACAGTATCAGCAATGCATCTACTTACTGTGGGAGTAGAAACCACAGCCTTCTGCTTCAAAAGCAAGTACACTAGCTGTATTAACAATGCAAGCAGACTTAGCATAAGCAGCACTAAACTTTTGTTTCCCTGCAGCTCTCAGCTCCTTGGAAAATCTACTTGACACTCAGCTGTATCTCTGAACTTTGCAGCACAAGAAATCTGGAAAAAGCCAAAATGTATTGGGGGGGGGACAAAAGCCCAAAAAACAGGGACACATTTTAAACATTGCTTGTATAATGTTGGAAACTTGCTAGAATAAAATGCTGTGTTACCACCATACATTTCACTGCCACGTCTTGAACCCAGGGGACCCTGTGCAAAACAATCAGAGAAATATACCACTATGCCAAATCAGCTGAAACAGAGGAAGACAAACTTAAATGGCTACCATTTAGTGAATTCAGTTCTCACCATAGCTGTCAACCTCAGCAAAAAACACATGAAAAAAGCCAATAATGTGGGAATACAGCTGCCAAACATATTCAGTGATTTCAGTTCTCACCATAGCTCTCAACCTCTTAGCAAAAAACATGTGGACAAAGCCAGTAATGGGGGGAATACAGCCCCCAAACATTCAGTGAATTCATTTCTCACCATAGCTCTCAACCTTAGCACAAAATACCTGGACAAGGCCAATAATGGGGGAATACAGTCCTATAAATATGGGCAAATTTCAAATATCCATGTTATAAACTTAGACAATTGCTATAATAAAAGGTTTTGTGTTACCATGTACTTTCTGAAGAATATGAAGTCTGAAATTCAAATGCCAGTTATTTTTAACATTTGTTAACCAGGAAACTAGTCTGACTTGGAACAAAACAAAGCCAATTTTCAGCAGAGCAGGGAGAAAGACTCCAGACACATATTTGTAAGGGATGGGAGGACATGCAGACTCCACACAGAAGGCACCCCAGCCAAGAATCAAACCAGAGTACTTGTAGCTGTCAGGCAACAATGCTACCAGTGCACCACTGCACTACAAACCTTTGCAAGGAAAAATGAAGATACAGAAACCACAGATTTTATGAGGAACAGAACAAATATGAGGCAAAAATCTGCATTTTTTTACAAATAGTGGTGGGTAGGGAATTCAGGTCCTTGCCACCTGCATCCAAGGTACAGGGTTCAAGCCTGAGTATCTCTACCCACCACTATGTGTTAACAGGGGCATTTTACACACTTACACACACACACACACACACACACACACACACACACGCTGCCCCTGCAGTAAAGGCAGAACAGTTGATGAAGCTAGAGGTGATGGAAATGAAGTCTCTGAGAAAGGTGGTAGGATGCACACTGTTGGACAGACGAAGAAATGAGGACATAAAAGCAGAATCCAAAGTAGCTCCAATTGCAGAAAAGTTGAAAGAGAACAGATTACGGTGGTTTGGGCACATGTGTAGAAAAGCAGACGACAATTTGGTGGGGAAGATTTGGGACAGACAGGAAGAAGTTAAGAGGAAGCGAGGATGTCCAGCAAAGAGGTGGATGGATTGTGTGAAAGATTTGCAACAGTCAGGCATGAGTGTTGAAGAAGGCAGGAGTGTGACACTGAATCGAGAGAGTTGGTGACAGTTAACACGATACCCCTACCCCATGCAGAAAAAATGGGAAAAATGGGGCTGATGATGATGAGATATATATATATATATATATATATATATATATATATATATATATATATATATATATGTATATATCACTTTGAAAAGGCTCTCATAACTTGGTAATTTATTAACTTTCAGCTCTGACATACATGGCTTTATTTCTTGTAATAAAAAAGCATGTTTCTTAATGTGGTGGATCAGTTGCTTAATCTGCTTACGATTTTCTTATTTAAAAATAAATACATTTTATTTAAAGTCAGAAAAAAACTCCTAGCATGTGCTTTGTGACTTTGGTCCCTTTGTTTTACATTATTATTTGTCTCTTCTTTCCACTGTCTTTCAAACTACACTATTTGAAAAAGTTAACTTCTTACAGAAGATGCACTGTTTCACTTTGCTGTATAGTTTATTTGTGAATGGATTTCTTTTCCACAATTTCTGAATCTTGGCATGTCTTATATGTTATAAGTTGTCTCTTGTACTGGTTACTCTTAGCCAGTTTTTTTTATATCTAGGGCACTCAGTTGTGGATATGATTAGTATTTGACCCTTATTTTCCCATTAGTTTGCCTTTGAGTTGAGTCTCTGAAAGCTTCAGATGTTGCCCATATTATAATGAAGTTGTGATTTATAATTCTGATTGGTTGTGGTATTAAGTATTGAGACGGAAGGTGTAGAGGATAGTATACCACAAGAACTGTCTCTCAAAAGTTTCTGTTTCAAGTAGAAAGTGTTTTACCAGGCAGTCACTGTTATTAAAATGGCAACTACTGATTTCCATGAAGGTTCACTGGGTTAGTCAAAACTGAGATGCTTTTATTATTTTTCCCCATATAAGACACTAGTCTTCCCATTACATTGCCACTCATAAAGCTGAAGCAAAATATGTATTTTGTATATTTGTTTACTTGCATAAGGCATTTACTTATATGTCTCCCCTCTTTTCTTACGTACAGTATCTTGCACTACTTATATTTCCACTGTAAGTATTAATGCCATACTGGGACAACATGTGTAAAAAAACAACTTTAATATCGCAAACAAAAAAGCTAGTTCTTTCAGCTTTGCACAGTATTTCCAGATTTATATACATTATGTGTAATACTTTAGTGCAAGGCTTATAGTCCATAAATATGCTCCACCCATCAGACATGGCCCCAGACAGCCCTTCCAGCAAAAGGCTGTTAAAATGAAACTACTGCTGTAAGTCGTACCAGGCCTTTCTTCCAGTTCTAGAAAATATCTTCACTTAAAACTTTCATAGGCCAAATCCACAGGTAAGAACCCCTGTTCTGACTTAATGGTTAAGCTCTGACTGAGGAGTTAATTTCCAGATTTGCCTTTGTTTTTTTTTTCAATAATCATTTTTATTGTTTTGCCAAACCATTATACATTTCACACACTATTTACATTATGTACAATATTGCTTCCAATGTTTTAGTTCCATTTTGAATTTCCCTATAATACATTAAGAATAACTATCATTTAAACCAAGTACAGGAAATTAAAATCACAAAAAATTAAACATAAAAGCATCTACAATAGACAATTATAAACCAACTCAAGCCAATAATTTGTATTATTTCTACATTTTCTATCTAATCCAAGAATGTGTTGGTACACATACAGAATGTCCTGACGGAAAGTGGATAGGAACCGCTAACCTGCTATAAAATAATATTAAAGATTTGTTCCCAAATTTTTATGCTGTTTATACTTTTCTTATTATTTCTAATTAACAATTTGTGCTAATATATGCTTAATCGCTAACAGCCTGAAATTTTGCCACGACACCTGTGCTGGGTTCAACCAATTTGTGGCTATATATAATTTCATTAGTAAACTAATATTCATAATTACAATCTTTTTGTTTTGTCCAAATTCTCCGTGGAATATGTAAAATCAGAAATTCCCAGGAGAGTGTTGAGTTTTGGTAACCCATTTTTGTAGTTGTAACTTTAAAGAATTCCATAATTTATAAATGCACTTGCAACTCCAGAACATGTGTAACAGGTCTGCTGTCTGATCTATACACTGTGGACATGTAGGTGACTTTTTTGAATCAAATTTATGAAGTGTAAGATGGGTATAATATGCATTGTTAAATATCATCAATTGAGTAAAGACCAGTTTTTGAAGTGATTTTAATGTTAAGTTAAACGCCTCTACTATTTTACTGTTGTCTAGGGATGGCAATTTCTCTCTCCAGTATTTGGATAACAGAATATGATTATTATATTTTCTCTCTTTTGCCATTTTATACGCTGAGGATATATATTTTCTATTTTGTTGCAAAGCTTCCCACAGCTGACCTGAAATAACTAGTTCCTCTTTTTTTATTTCAGAACTGGTAAAATAATTTATGGCCAAATCTTTTAACTGCCTCATTATAATTAAATAAGAGATGGGAAGATTCATCTCTTTTAAGATATCATGTACCGCTACTCCTAGGAAGGGGTATAAATCCCTTACAGTTAATTCTTTAATAAATGGATATTTCTTTAAGTCTATCAGTTGATTACCAATAGTTATATTAGGATTTCCATCAAACGGTTGAAACATCATCATATATTTTAAAAGGTTCAAGGAGGCAAACAGAGTTTGAGTCGCCACTGCCCATACCTTGATGTGTTCCATTAACTCATATTTACTCAATGTTTTTATATTCAAAATGGTACAGCTTTAACATTAATTCTCTTCCCTTTTATATGTTTATAATTTAGCAGTACCCATTTGGGTATCCATTTTCTATTTTCACTATCCAAGTAAGACACCCTTAAAATCCTGTTGGCCTGAATCACTGTATAATACATCTCAAAATCTGGTAAATCCAACCCCCCCTCGTTTTAGGAGCCATCAGTTTTCATAGGATATTCTCGTTTTCTGGGTTCCCACAGAAATTTCCCCAGTCCTATCTGAAATTGCTTGAAAAAGGATTTCGTGATTTTAAGTTGTGCTGCTCTAAAATATATAGCATTCTGGGGAGAACGCTCATTTTATTATCGCTGCTCTTGCCATCATCGGTAGCTTCAACTTACTCCATCTTTTCAAATCCATTGTTATTCGGTCTCCAGTTGCCTTAATATTGTTGATAAAAATTCTCTATTTTCAGTTGAAAAGTCAATCCCCAAATATTTTATTCTTTCTTCTGTCCTTATTCGTCCTATCAATGGTAGCATTGAAAAAGGTGTAGGTGTCTTTAGAGGAATATTTTGGTTTTTTAAAATGTAGTTTGTAATTAGCAATTTTCTCAAAGGTTTGTATTGCTGTTAGTATTTTTCTGTATCTGACACGTGTGGTACTGTATATATTTAAATCATCTGCAAAAGCAGCCATCCTAACATTTATCCCAAGAAGTACAGGAGAATTATAAAAACTTTTGTTTCATATGAAGAAATAAAGGTTCCAAATACAGATTAAACAGTATGGGAGACAATGGGCACCCCTGTCGAGTTCCATTTTAATTTGAATCCTTTTGGAACATTCATGATTTATATATAAACTAGTGTATGCATTCTTGTATAAATTTCTTAACATAGAAATAAAAAGCTGAGGTATATTGAAATATGATAATGTTTCAAATAAATAAGCCAAATTAACTCTATCGAATGCTTTTGAGCATCAATTATTAAAGCATATATGTTCATATTTTTATACTTTGCATAAGATATTAAAGTATGAAGAGTTAATATATTGTCTGTAGTCTGTCTCCCATCTATAAACCCGCCTGTTCTTCTGATATTATCAAGTTTATTATTTTTTAATCTACTAGCTAGAATAGATGTCATGATTTTCATATCAATATTCAACAATGATATGGGCCTATAATTGTCTGGATTTTTGGGATCACTATTCTCTTTCAATAACAGAATTGTTCTTGAGGCATTAAAATGAAGATCATTGCTGCCATTCAAATGATATAATTAAAGGTCTGTGAAAGTATGGTGCTCAGAATCCCACTAAAAGATTTATAAAATTCAGAGGTCATACCATCTGGTCCTGGGGCTTTATGTGGCTTTAGTTTCTTAATTGCCTCTAGAATTTCATCAGCTGTAATCAATGCAGTCAATTCTCCCTGAGAATCCTCGTCAATCTTGGGAAAATTAATTTTCTGTAAGAACTCTTTCCTCTCTTCATCATGCCCATGAGTTTGTTGCTCACCATATATCTGATTAAAAATTGATTCAAAAATCTTCATGACATCTGACTTATCAGTATATAACGTATTATTATGATTTATTTCGTAATTAATCGTGTCGATTTCGTCTGATTAATAATGCGGGCTAATGCTTTCGAGGGAGTTTGAATGTGATTTGCATATTTAACTAAACTTCTTTGTTCGTATAGTGTCAATTTTCTGTTATGCATAAGAAACAGCTCTTTCTGACATCTTAACAACTCAGTTTCTGTTTGCTCTGTGTAGTTACTCATCAGCTCCTGGTCCAATAATTGTACTTTAGTTTCCAGATCCAGTTGTTCTTTATTTTGGAGTTTTTTATAATAAGTGGCTTTCTGAATAAATAATCCTCTTAACAAAGTTTTAGTTGTAGCCCATTCTATATCTAATGGATGTTCATTACGGGGTATATTGTATACTAATTGTTTAAGTATCTCCTTAACTTCCTTTACTATATCTTCTTTGGTTAATAGGTATGGGTTTAAGGACCAATTATATCCACCATGATTTTTAGTATTCAAAATATCGGTCTTTAAAGTTAAAGTTATTTTAGAATGGTCTGAGAGCTGTCTAGCTTGATTAGAAACCCTAGGGTCAAGTGAAATGAACACTTCTGGAATTAAAAATCAATTCTTGACCACATTTTATGGCAGCTAGAATAGAAAGTAAAGTTTTCTGCCTTTGCTTGTATGTTTTGTGTTTAAAAGGGTCATATAGTTTGAAATCCGTTCTCAGTTCTTTCAACGCTACCATTGCCTGCTTATTAAAAGCAGTCGAAACTCCCAACTTATCAGTTTTAGAATCTTGGTAAGCATTCCAATCCCCCCCCATCACTATGTAACAGTTGTTATATGACTGTAGAATAGAGTAAATTGAAGCTATATAATGATGTTGGTTCACATTTGGGGCATAAACACATAAAAGTACTATCGGCTTATCGAAACTTTCAGTTTTGAGAACCACCAAACACCATCTGCCGTCTTTATCTATTTTGTCCTCCAAAATTTCTCCTTGAAACTGATTCTTGATTATAATTGCCACCCCAGCACTATTCGTAGTCCCTTCCGCCTTTACAACCTTCCTAATCCATTTCTTGTCCTTCATTGTTTCCCATTGGTCATTAGTCAAATGTGTTTCTTGTAATAGAATAAAACCTGCTTTTGATTTAAAAACAAATGCAGAAACAGCTTTTCATGTTCTGAAGTCCTTTAACATTCCAGGAATCTATTATCCACATTCTAAACTATGAATTGATGAATAATGGTATCTATTTTTTGTTTTCCACCTTAAATTGACAAGTGTTGGTATTACGTGAATTTTTTGGAAGCAAAACAGCCATCCCATCCCTACCCAGTGCCTATCCACTATTCCTCCGGACCAGGATGAACATAGGTTTTTCACATTGGATAACATTCCCCAAGAAGCTAAACTACTAATTCTATTAACTAACAATAAAATAACATGCAAAAAACCTACACCAACTATATCTACGTCTACAAAGTCTAACCCAGACATTCCCTACTAAACACCACACTCAAGTAACTACAGCTCTGAACATTTCCCTAATATTCATGTAACTAATTGTACCTGACATGTCAAATAATTCACTTTTAACAAACTTTAAATACAGCAATAATATGTTAGCATTATAATTACTTGTTCCAAAACCTTTTAACTAACAGTTCACCTAATAAGCACACAGTTATTATACATTTGTTTAAAACAAGCCATTATTTAGGTCAACTATTTATCTTCAAAACATTCCTACAATATTGCATTTAATTTTTATAGATCATTACAGTTAGACATCACCTATATTACACAACTACTACTACTGTTTGCTAATTATACTATATGTATATATATATATATTTTTTTTTTTCTCTTTTCTATTCTCCCCCTTCCCCAAACTGAACCCAGTTAAAAGATACTTATTTATTCACTTATTTACTCACTAAATAAAACACAGTAAGTTACAAAACAAGCCTGCAAAGGAGAGAGAAAGAAAAAAAAAAAAAGAAAAGAGAAAAAAAATAACACAAAAAAATAGACTGCATTACCTGGATTTACCACTAAGCCATAGACTCTTATACAGCAACAGCCAAACCATACATTTTTGTCCATACAAGACACATTTTACCTTATTGATCGTATCTCAGTCATTTTAGCACCAAAAAAGTCCCAAAAAGTTTCATTTTGATTTACAGCAGCTCTTCTTGCTTCCCAGCAGTTGCAGCAGTCCAGGCAGTTCAATTTTCGAATTTTCGCGCAGCACGGGGAACCAATTCGGATCTCTCAGCTGTATCACACTTAATACGGTCCCCTGCTTCCTTTACCTTGTTTCCTGCTTCCTCCTGGGTCAGGAGGCTCAGAGAAGCCATAAAACTGTGGAATCTTTGTGTTTCAGCTAGGAAGACGAGATTAAAAGATAAAACGGAGAATTACCAGGCCTGCTGAAGAAAGAAGAACACACAAAGGATTTTGAAGCCTCGGATTCTCGTAAATACAGTCTCCCAATCACTCTAATGCAGGAAAAAGCCAGGATGTACTGTTCAATTTTCAGATGGTGGCAGAGCCTTAAACAGCTTCAAAAAGGTAGGTCTGGCTTCTTTTTTTACAGTGTATTTAATGCCATCAAGAGTAAAGATTAAACTGTTAGGATATTTCATTTGAAATCTAATGTTTTTGTCAATTAGAAACTTACAGTATGGAGCCAGCATTTGTCTAGACTGTCTTATTTGTGCTGGTAAATCCTGTGTTATAGAAACTTTATAACTTTGCCACATTATAGATGCCCCAGAGTTTTTTATGGTTAGAAGTATTTTATTCACATCCTGGAAGTTTAATATTTTGACATACACAGGTCTTGGTGTATTTGAAGCTTGGGAATTCCTGTAAGCTCTATGTGCTCTTTCTATGACAATTTGCTGAACATCCACAGAGTCCTTAAGTAATGTTTCAAATATTTGTATGATAGAAGTGTTCAGCTCATTATATTGGATTGATTCTGGGATCCCTCTGATGATTATGTTGTTACGTCTTGATCTTGCTTCCAGGTCCAGAATTTTGTTTTGCATCATTTGTATATCAGCCTCTTGTGATTCAGATCTTTTAGTGAGCAATGCTATATTGTCTTCATTTGCTGCTATTCTGGTTTCTGCTTTCTCCATTCTTGTTAGAATCCGATTACATGTCTCACTAAATGTTTGTGTTTGGGATGTTAGGTCTTGTAATGCATCTTGTATAGGCAACAATGCAGACTTAATTTCTTCCATCGTAACCTGTTGATCAGATTTCCCTGTTTTGCAGTTTCTTGCTGTCTGAATGTTTTCTGTCTCTTAAATATGGATTCCTTCTCTGGAGACTGTAATGCTGACAGTTTAGTTTTAGTAGTTGTAGTGTCCATATTTTTATCTTCTTTTGGCATTTTGAAATGCTGCAGATAGGGATGATTACCAAGTGAAAGTTTCAGTAATGTGGTAATTCAGTCCTTTGTTTGTTGCTCTGTTCAGAATCAACCAAGCAATCAGTTCCAATCCTGTTGTCACCAAGTATTTTTTTTCAATTTTTTTTCCTCGATAAGATCGCTGACTTCTAGTAGATTATTAATTGCTGTCAATTAGTTGATTAACTCCAAATGTACATCCTTTTGTTTCTGGTCTTTGGAGAGCTGAAGTACTGCAGTGCTTATAGAATGGCGGCCATCTTTGTCTCATCAGATTTGCCTTTGTTATGCAACCTAATTTTATATATTACTCAATGGCAATTAGTGTTCTAATAACTAATACAAATTCCTGACAAAAGTGTTGTGAGAGTTTTTCAAACGTATGTTGTTTTCAATGGGTCTACATACTCTGCTAGAATATATCCTTAGTTGTTTTCCCATGTCCATACTTTGCACCTTATTAATTTCGCCTGCTTAGCATTTACATTTTTTTCAGCAATTTGCTTTACTGTCTTTACAATGTTGTTACCTTGACTATGGCTTATAAGCCTTCCAACTAATATAGACAGTTTTCTTATTTTTTGTTATAAAGTTAAAGACATTAATTATCACATACCTTGTCTCTTCTTCCTCTTAATAATAGTAATATCCATTGGTTAACCAGGTAGACCCACTGAGAATACTGTCCCTTTTCAGCGGCGACCTGGGATCAGTGCCTGATTAAGGGACTTCTCATGGTCACTTAATAGACAGATGACAGCTGAGTGAGCACAGTGATTATTAGTTCACAAAACAGACAGGCAGCCGCCTAACCTGATATTTACTGCATTGTCACATATAATGGGCATGTATTCAGGCTGTCTAGATGCAAGTGAGATATACAAGTAGCTGCTCAATAGCCACAAATTATGGAAGATATACAAAGACATAACTTTCTATCTAGGTTACAGCTTATCCTTAATATTTTCAAAAATAATCGATTGATTGAAATTCAGCAGTAGTATTGCCAATTCACATCTCCTAATAAGTGGGGTATGACTTACTCTAGTGTACTGTCCAGATCCTTTCTGAAATGGAGACCTGATACTCAGGGGTGTAGACAGAATTTATATTTTGTACTCAGACCTAAGTTTGTTGCTCCCACCATCCACCTTTCACATGGGAAAGGGACACATGGTTTTCAACTGTTGGCACTCATAGCCAAAAAATTAAAGATGTAGTCCTGTCAAGCCTGTTTTTTATAACTTTGTATTTTAAACATAAATTTGCACAGTGCAAAACATTTTGTACTGTTTCAGAAATAAAGTTTCCAGGATGCTCGGACAAAAAATATACTCACTTGAGTACACTGAGTATTCCTAGCTACACTTTTGCTGGTATTATGGGTCTATATTAGAAGCCCGAAGATCCGTTTGAGCGAATCAGAAAAGAGTGACACATACTGCACGAACTACAGAAATGGCGAACGTCCAAAACCGCAAAACTCGAAATGTCGAATTGTTATGGTTGGCCCATCTAAGGTAAGTGTGCGATAGTTACGGACCTTAGGGTTAGTGTGCGGATTAAGATAAGTGCATAGATAGTAATGTATGTAAGGTTTAGTGAAGGATTAGAAGTAGGGTTTGGTTAGTGCATGTATGTGGTTTATTTATTATGTTTGGGTAGGTAGTATGTAGCATGCGGTGGGTTTGGCTGACTATGACGAATTGAGATTTTAAATTCTGTGGTTTAGGGGGTTTGGTGTATTTGCGGTTCGGGCTATATGTGTCGCTGTTGTGGTATTCGCTCAAATGGGTTTTCAGTTTTATAATATAGACCCGGTATTATCTGTGCTAGTTTCCCATACATCACACTTATGTTAGCAGTTACAGTTGCCTTTCTCCAGGGTGACAATTAAACCCGCTGTTTCCTGGTTCCCTTGACTTTATTTAACTTTGAATGCCTACTTCGTTTACAGCACTGATACCCTACCTCAGTCCTTAAATTCATTTTACCCTTCTCTGAAATGAATGCAACCTGCTTTGATTATTTTATCAAAGCACTGTTCCTTAATTTTAGCAGCTCTTAATATACAGACAAAAAAGGACAGAAAAAACATATTGCTCTTTTTTGCTGCAAACAAATCTTTTCTGCATATATACCCTAATTAAAAATACACAGCAATGTCATGACATCTTTGATTTAATCTCATTTTTACAAATGATTTACAAACTGGGTTCAGCACAGTTGTTCGCAGTAGCATTAGATACAATACAAACATCGTTGGTCATTCTTTTTTAAATGTTAGAGTAGCAGCATAAAGTCCCTTCATCAAAACTTAAATGTCTGCATTCATTTCTGCACCCATCTTTTCACTGCTACCTACTGCCTACAGTATATTTGACATCTACCACTAGATACTATCAAGGGAATTTGCCCCATGGGATATAAATAAGACTTTCGACCTGAACTGTTCTAGTTGACATGTCATGTTCCTACCTTTTTTCCCTACCATATCCTTCACATTTGCCTTTTAAAGCAAATGTCAAGAATACATGCAAAACTTCACCTTCCTTCTCGCTACAAAATATCTGAAGTATCTTCAAGTCTTATGTAATACTAAGTTTCCTACATAATTTTAATCTCATAATCTGTTTGGTCTGTTCTGATCACATTTAAGCATGCAGTTGATTTACATTTAGCAAAAAAGAAGTTAGCCTGCTGCATAAATTCTGTATTTCATTATATCACAAATAAACAGATGATAAAACAAGATGTAGTGATTATTGTGGATAAATAAAAAAAAACACTTAGCTGTCATTTTTTTTTAATTTTATGGATATGATCTTAGGGATACCTAAATTTATCAACTGATCAGAGATAGTTGCAACCATCCAGAAACCTACATAAATAAACACATTTTAATTCATATGAGCTTATTCCCGAAGAAGACAGAACTATTCTAATCATGCACAAAAAATCACAAATTCCAGTAAAGCAAAGCAAAAAATAAATAAATAAATAGTAGAGGTGCTTTATTTGCAAACACTTCTAAGGCCATCATAGTAACATCCTATTTATAACCTGTACTGTATTTTAGCCCTGTATTACCTTACAAATTAGTATCTAAGCAAGAAACAAAGCACATTTATTATTTTACTTGAACAGGTGGTGTCTCAGAGTTCCTTCTAGTTTGCAATCAGTGAGTAAATGGTAGGTGAGTAAATCAGTGCTGATCACTTTGGTTGTATACAGAAGGCTGGTATAAGATAGATTATGCATTGGATGATACTGGCTGAATATACCACCTTATTCAATTGCTTTGCTTATCAGCTGGCATTCATAAAGCAGTTTAGCTACTGCAACCTGGTATGGTTTGAAGTATACATAGCTTTTATTTTATCTAGCTTCTTACTTATTTATTTGCACTTTTATTTACAAGAACAGTCCTGGGGAAGCCGCGGTGGTGCAGTGGTTAGCATTGTCGCCTCATAGCAAGAGGTTCTCTAGTTCGACTCTCGGCTGTGGTACCTTCTGTACGGAGTCTGCATGTCGTCCCTGTGGTTGCATGGGTTTTCTCCGGGTGCTCCGGTTTCCTCCCACATCTCAGAGACATGCTGTAGGTAGATTGGATACTCTAAATTGGCCCTAGGAGTGAGTGCACGCATGTGTGTGCCTTCCATGGAAGGTTGGGCACCAAGCTGGCAACTCAACACCATAAAACTCCACTGCCAATCATGAGCAGACAGATGATCTGCTGTCATGACCCCTAACTGGGAAAAAGCCAGAAGAAGATTTACAGGAAAAGTCCTAGTATATATATGGATTCTTTATACAGAAAATACAAGATGGTATTTATACAGACTATGGTAAACCTGGCCAGCATTTCAAGGAATTTCTTCTTTTTCACTGCTGGGTATATGTTTGTATTATAGATTTGTAAATAATTGTTGTCAATAAAGCACCTCTACTTTTTTTAATGATATATGTTTATTTGTGTTCTAACACATACATAAATATTATATGTTTATTCATGTTCTGCCACTTACATATTATTGCAAATACAATTTCACTATCACTGTAAAACACACAAAAAAAGAATTAACAAGATAAACAGAAAAAAATGAAGTTGACTATTACAAAATGCAAACATAAACCCAATAGACATAATGTCCAACAAACCTTTTACACTATTGACAAGGTTCAGCATTGCACTAATTTCCATAATATACATGACCACATCATACACATAATACCCTCTTCATGTCAAGCAAAGGAAAAATAAAATAAAGTATTAATCAGGTCCTTCCTAACTTGAGTAACCCCATCTAAACCTGATGATCCAAGCTTCTGCCATTCTGTCAGTAGAGGATTTATTGGGTCACTGACTTTGAACCCTAATAACACTCTTTCCACATGTGTATGTATATAACATATATATATGTGGAAGCCCACCTTTCATGTTACTGCTTATGATTTATATTCCCTAGCCATGGATAATTTAATGAGGTCACTCTTCACTCAGCTAACTGCCATTACTCTCCTATTATATGTGTCATGCTTTTTATAAATACCCATTATCCAGCATTTCCAATCTAAGGGAAGTCTACAATCATCAGTGTTTTACAACAGGCCCTGTAATCACCACCAGCACTGCTGAGCTATTTGGCAGCACTAAAACATGTGGAGAATCCTGCTGCAGGTATGCCATATTCAACAATTATTTACTTTCTAATAATCTTGCTGCATGTATGCCATATTCAACAGTTATTTACTTTCTAATGATCCTGCTGCAGGCATGCCATATTCAACAATTATTTACTTTCTAATGATCCTGCTGCAGGTATGCCATACATTCAACAATTATTTATTTTCTAATGATCCTGCTGCAGGTAAACATATAAAAATGTATGGGGCTGAACATAGCTTTAAGTTTAGAGTCTTAGATGTAGTTTCGCCATTCATTAGGGGTGGGGATATTAATAATATCTTAGAGATTAAGGAGTATCAGTGGATACTCAGGCTTAATGCAGATCGTACCCCAGGTTTAAATTTTACTGTCAGTTTGAAACCAATTTTAGCTAAGATACAACGTACTAAATTATGATTTGGTAATATTTGTATATATAAACTGTATGGTATATTTTTATGTTTTATATATTTTATATGTTATATATATATAACATGTATTTAAAATGTTATGTTTCTTTAAATATGTTAGTCATATGACTTTGGCTGCAGTCATATGACTCTTGGGCTCTTGTATAAAGCATGATTGCTTGGCTAATATTTTATGTCTAACACTGAAGAAGGGTCTTTGCCCGAAAGCTCTGTTTTGTGTTATAAAGTTTTTGCTTAACGATTTGCGTTTTATTTGACGTTCCTGCTGCAGGTATGCCATACATTCAACAATTATTTACTTTCTTCTGTTCTCTAAACAACCTTTGTGCTGTGAGGTACCAATTCTGTACTAGTCTCATCAGCTAGTCATGATTTCTAGACCATCTGCTTAAATTCCATACACTGTACTGTATACCTTCCTATTCCTGTATTGCAAATTCTACTTCCTTTTTCTGTTATGATAACTGACAAATGCTCAGCTATAATGCATTTGCCTACTCATCCCATATGTCCTAATAAACTGGGGTCTATATTAAAACCACAAAGGCTTACAAATGCGAATACAACTACATCGACACATAAACGTTGAAGTACAACAAGAGCAAAATACATAACCTGCGAAAATTAGAATGCCGAACATATTTCCTTGGTCAGCAGGGTGATCGTAGGGATGAGGAAATATATCATTTTCCCCACTGTAGTGCGATCTCGAAGTTGGTATATTAAAGTAGGGGGTGTGGGGGTACAGCCTCCCACATGGGGGAGTGCAGGGGGGCTTGCCCCCCTGCAAAAACGTGTTTATTTAAGTTTGTTTAGTTAGGTTTTCCTTACCTGTATGGCGCTGTTGTTTGACGAAATACGTTCGGCGTTCTAATTTTCGCCAATTACTTATTTCGCTCTTGTAGTACTTTGACATTTTTGTGTCAATGTAATTGTATTCACGTTTGTAAGCTTTCACTCTTTTAATATAGACCCAATAAACTACACATCCTTTACCTTCCCTTTAACTATCCTTACTCCAGTCCATTTCCTCCATGGCATAACTGTTATCCCTTTTTGTATTTGTCTTCTTATTTCTTTTACTAACTTCCTGAGTCTTCTGTAAATTAACCATTCCTGCTTCTTTATAAACCATTCCTGCTTCTTTATCCTGCACATCCTTTCCATCTCATCAAACTACATACATCTCTTCACTTCCAATGTACTCATTATGCTTATATGTTTTCATTCTTGCATCCCTCTCTTTTGCCATTCATTCCTCTCTATCTTTGGTAATAGGGATATCATATCATATCTTATCATATCATATCATATCATATCATATCTTATCATATCATATCATATCATATTATATCATATCACATCATATTATATCTGTTAAACCATAATCCCATAAAGCCAATATTGTTTTCTATCACTCCATAACCAAATTAGAACACACCCGCATTAATATCAAATCTGTTCATCTCTTTCTGATGAGAACTTCTCCTGCACAACATACCACAGCTGGATTATCTCGACCAAGTGCATTGCTAAGACATATCTGGACACACTCGGTAGACTCTAGCCACTATGACACCTTGGTAATTGTACATTTCCTGCTGAAATTCTCTTCCTCTTATGTCACTCGTCTGGTCAGGATAAAACAGACGAACATTCATGGGTTCAGTTCAAGCAGCTTTATTACACACAAACACATCAGAAGTGAGGCTTTGTAACTTAAACTTAAATAAACCTATAAGCAAACTGACTACCATACTCATACATGTTAATACTCTGGCATGTGCTTACATCTGGAAATGCTTCTTAATGGAACATACACACGCTTTGAGCTACATCCTCCTTCTGAGAAAGAGTTTGTATATGAAATGACAGTATTCGATGACATGCAATTTACAGAAATGATTTTTTTGACATGAAATTATACAGAACTCATTATTTCACATGCAGTCATATAAAATTAGACACACAGAATTATGTCCAATCATATTAAATTAAACACACAGAAAACAATTATATCCAGGTTGCTGTGTATTTTACACCAGGTCTAGAAATATGACCCGACCATGTAACATAAAAGTCAGAATTGGATCTAGCAATGGGGACTGTCTTCAAGGAATGTTTAACTTTGGGGATATCTGGGAGATCATCAGGAATGGGATTGGATACTGCGACATGTTCTTTGGTATGAACTTTGTCTGGGTTGCTCTGAGATCTAGAGTCTTTATCACAGGTACAATGCTGCAATATCATTTCTGATACACAAAGAAGATGTCTGTGGGTTCTCCTATAGTCTATACCCTCAGATTTCACTAAGTAGGATCGTGGCTCAGTACATATACCTTTCACTTGACTAATTCAATCAAAGCCTTTCACCATTTGCATCCTCACTGTCTCTCCTTTTAACGGACTAAGAAATCTGCTCATTTTATCATAGCTGGACTTCCAAGAAGAATGCTTTTTAAAAAGTTGTACTTTGATTGCTCTTTTGTTTTTAGCATTAGGCACCAACAAACTAGAACTGATAGGTAAGGTTGTTCTTGTTTGCTTAGATAGAAGTCTCTGAGCAGGGTGGTTGTCATGGGGTATATTTCTGAGATTAAGTAAATTCAAGAAGATATCGGTGTTGACACACTTTGACCTCTCTGGTAATTGCTTTCCCTCTGTACTGCATGTTCAGCAAGGCCGTTTGACTGTGGATATTCAAAACTTTAAGTAACATGGATAAAGTCCCACTCATTAGCAAATCTCTGAAACAACTGACCGGTAAACTGAGAACCATTGTCAGAAATAACTTTGAGTGGACTACCATGGACTGAGAAATGATGTTTCATCTTAATAATAACAACACTGGACATTAGGTTAGGTAGCAAATCAATCTGAAACCAGTTTGCATAAGAGTCTACCAACACTAACTAATGTTCATTGTTCCATTCAAGTATGTCATTTGCTACTTTTGACCAAGTTAGTTCAGGAATTTAGCTTAGATGAAGTGGCTCTTTTTGCAAATGTGGCTTAGCACTGTTGCACACTGAACAAGAAGAAAGCACTTTATCAATGTATTTTGATAAAGAAGGCCAAAATACTAGTCCTCTCTCCCTCTTCTTCTGGTAGAATCAGAACCTGGATAGCCACAATGTAAAATCTCAATGTAGTCATGCTGTAAGAAAGTAGGAACAATAACTTTTGGACCTTTGAAAATTATACCATCTTCCATCAGCATCTCATCTCTGTATGGAAAATAAGGTTGTACTTCTGGTGGTACACTGGATTGCTTTGACAGCCATCCTACATTGATGAAGTGGTTGAGTTTTTGCAAAATTGTCTTTGTATGATCTCACAGCTCATCAGTCTCATGGTAGAAAAATTATGCACTTCCATGACATTAAAATCAAAATTATGTGCATCGAGCTGTTCTGTGGTATATCTGGGTGATCTGGATAAGGTATCAGCCAGATAAAGAAGTTTACCTTTTGTATAGACCATTTTGAAATTGTACTTTTGCAATTTGAGCATCATTCTTTGTAGTCTTGCTGCAGTGGAAAGCATAGGCTTCTTTAAAATAGTAACTAGTGGCAGATGGTCAGTTTCTGTCTGGATTGCTCGGCCATAAATATAATCATGGAACTTCGAACATGCAAACACAATTGCCAAAGGTTCCTACTCAATTGGAGCATTCTGCATCTCAGTTTGGGTAAGAGTTCTAGATGCACAGGCAACAGGTCTGCCCTCTTGAAGAATAACTGCACCAAGACTGAACTTTGAAGCATCACAGGAAAGAACTACTGGTTTGTGGACATCATAGTATGTGAATGTAGGCAGGTTAGCAATTTGCTGTTTGAGATTATCAAATGCTCTCTTGTGTTGTTCTAACCATGGCCATGCAATATTTTTGCATGTCAGCTCTCTTAAAGGTGCTAATAACTCACTAAAGTCAGGGATAAATTTGCCCAAATAGTTAACCACACCAAGAAAATGCTGTAAGGCTTGGACATTGTCTGGAGCTTGCATCTCAAGAATGGCTGCTTGCTTGGAAGATCTGGTTGTAAACCTGTACTGGTAAATAAATGATCTACATAAGTAACTTCTGGTAGTCTGAATTTGCACTTCAGAGGATTGAGCTTTAAATTATCTTCATGCGCTCCGTCCAGAACTTTCCTGAGGTTTCTGTCATGCTCTGCTTCACCATTACCTCCAACCAGTAAATCATCAACTGTTATTCCACATGGGTAGCCTGAAAAAATTTGCTCCATTGCACACTGAAAGACTTCACTGGCAGAGTTTATTTCAAAAGGCATCCTGAGGATTCTGTAGCTACCAAATGAGGTACTGAATGTAGTCAGTATGAAAGATTTCTGGTCAAGTATTACTTGTCAAAATGAAGTCTTTCAATCCAAGATAGAAAAAAAAACTGTGTCATTTGGCATGAAGGTTGCAATCTCCTTGCCTGTACGCATAGGTTGATGAGGTCTTTTTAATGCCTTGTTCAAGTCTCTTGGGTCAATGCATATTCTGATTTCATCTGAATTTTTCTTATGAGCAGCTACCATGGAAAATACCCACTCAGTTGGTTCTGTGATTGGACAAATCACACTTTGCTTCACCATTTTTTCTAACTGGACCTTGACTTTGTCCTGCATAGCTATTGGAAGTCTCCTTGCTGGTCTGACCACTGGACTGACCTCTGGGTCTACTTTCATGGAGTACAAAATTGGAAGTTTTCCTAGCTTGACATCGAACACATCAGCATATTCTGAGAAGATAGCATCAGTAAAGCTGGAGCTGGGGCATGTGCTTACATGATGTACTTCTTTGGCAAAATAAAGCAGTTTCATTCTTAAACTATCTCTGAGACCTAATAATGACTGCACAAGTCTTCAGACTACATAAAATTGCAAGCTGTAACTCTTCCCAGCCAAATAGCATGAAAGCATTACTGAGCCTTAGGTCTGAATCTCTTCACCTCCATAAGCAACAATCTTCACACAATTGACCAGATTAAGTTGCTCACCAGCTCTCACTTTAGCAAATGTTTCTGCTGACATTACATTACACTTTGAATCAGTATCTACCTTGAGCTCTGTGGTTTTACCATTGATCAGTATAGTGCAAAATACTTCATTCTTTGCCAACAAATCTACTGCATTAACCTTTTCATCAACCACTGATACACCATCTACATAGAAACAAGGGTTGCATCTCTCTATATGATCAACTTGCTTTCTTGAGCAACCTTTCTTAATATCTGAATGAGGCTTGCTCAATTTATAAAACTTTTGAAAATTATTAGATTTTTTTTACACTTGTAGCATTGTTGACCAAATGCTAAGTACTTCTCTCTCTTAGATTCATGACTGGCTCCACAATCATGACAGTTAACAATAAAACTTGACTTGGGTTTTGCTGACTCACTCTTATACTGTACTAAGCATGCCCTTTTGACTGAGCTAGTCTTGAAACTTGTTAGAAAGCTTTGGGTTCTCCCTGCCACACCTACTGGGGTTGCTGCTGCCATGTGCTTGGCCTGTTTCTGCTTGCCACATTTTCCATGCTGTTTACGTTTGGTCTAGAGGGTGCTGAAACCATGTTCTTATCACTTCTAAGCATACTTGTGTGCCATTCTGTGAGCTTATGGATTTGACAAATCTTTATGGGCTTTACTTAGCATTAAATGACTGTCACAAAGCAAAATCTTTCTCACTGCAGCACTATTAATAAAACACACAATCCTGTCCTTTATTAACTCATCTTTCAAATCACCAAATCTGCAAATTTTAGCTTTGTTACTCAGATCAGTGATATAAGCTGCAAAAGTTTCACCTGGTATTTGGTCTTTTGTATAAAATAGGTGCCAGTCTAATGTAACATTTGTCTGGGGGTTGCACATTTCTCTAAATTTACATTTTTAAGCACTCAGGGTCCTACCTGAATTCAGCTGGTACCACAATATGACATTTTTCCCCTTCTCCTACATATACTGCTGGTGCATACACAAATTAATGCTCACTTTCAATGGCTTCTGACCCAGCTAAGTTAAGCAAAATGAATGCCCTTGTACATGCATCCTTGACAGAGAAAGCTGCTTGTATGAAAATATAATGTTCCTGTTCGAATACACTCCAATTTTCTGCTATATATGATCAAACACAAGTGGACCTGGTCTGCGAAATACCTCTGCCATATCAACACACAGTAGTGAAAGTGCTTGAAATCATGTACGAACATACACACATAACTATATATGTCAGAATTTTATGCCAGTACTTTTTAATTATGCCCAGTAGCACAACAAACTATTTGAAATAACTGCACTTTGGCAAATAAGTCTCCATAGCACAAGAACACTCTGAAATTACTATACTTTATGAAACCACCCCTTATCAGTGTAAGAAATACTTCAAAATGACTGTACTTTGTGAATAAACTGTACACAGCAGAATAACATTTCAAAATGGCTGTACTTTGTCAAATAACTCTGCACAGTTTAAGAAACACTTTGAAATGGACGCTTTCTGAGAATAAATCCACACAGCACAGGAAACTTTTTGAAGTGACTGTACTTTGACTGCACTTTGCACATGGCAAACTCTTTGAAATAATTGCACTGTAATAAAGCACACACTCTGCAAACACTTTGCACACTCTAAGATACTTCGAACAACTCAAGTCACGCTTTGAATGGCTTCAGTCAATGTAAAATAGTAGTTTTTGCCTAAACATGGTCTTTTACTAAAAAAACATGCAGTTGCCTTGCTCTTTAAACTTAGTTTGCCCTTTTATTGCACTCGTTATGCTGGTTTAATCTCTTATCATGCTCAATTTAAAATTAAGAGTTAGAAGGTCACACTGAGAAATCAATCAGAAAAAACTAAATGAAAACTCCAGCCAAGCCAGAACTTCCAATGAGTGACCTCCCAAACCTCCTGTAACAGAGGCACATGGGATATATGTAAATGACCCTTATGAACATCAGGTGTTTCAGCTAAATGGCGATTCTGATTGCCCATGACTTTTACATTTGAAGTTGTTTTAATGGACAGTTTCAGGCCAATAAAGCCATACCCCACTAGCTATGGATGTGCATATTTTGGCCTTGTTATGACCTCATCAGCATAGCATAAGCAGAGTGTTTGACTAAGCATAAGAAACACAGGGTTGTTATACCCAGCTGATGTCCATTATCATGCTCAATATACATTTCTTGTGCCTATTTTACTTTAAACATGCTCGTTATGCAAATCAAAGGTAATTCTGAGCCCCATACAAATAGTTTTGCTAGTTTTATCAAATATCATGGTTTTAAACATTTTGTTTAATTAATAATGTGGTTTGTGCTTTTTGTTTGCTCAGTAATACATTGTTGTGCTACTTGGTCGATTAATAATGGGTTTTGTGCCTTATAAATGCGGCATTTCATTTTCTTTATCAAATAAATCATTTGTGCAGTTTTCTTTACCTTTAGCTCATTTCTGGCCCTTTTTTGTTTGTCTGTGCTCCATTTCACTCAACCTGCTTAGTTTGCCTTCACCTTCAACTCTACACCTCATGGCTCAAAGAAGTAGCTCTTCTAATCCTGGTTCTAACACCATGTCGCTCGTCTGGTCAGGATAAAACAGACAAACATTAGTGGGTTCAGTTCAAGCAGCTTTATTACACACAAACACATCAGAAATGAGGCTTTCTAACTTAAACTTAATAAACTTATAAACAGACTGATTACTGCACTCATACATGTTAACACTCTGGCTGGTCTCTCAAAATGGTACTGCTGCCTGTACATGCTCAGTATTTATATGCATGTGTTTACATCTGAAAATGCTTCTTAAAGGTACATACCCACTCTCTGATCTACACTTTACTCCTTAGAAGACCATCATTTAAGTTTTCTTGGATCCTTAGGAGCACTGAATATATTAGTAATAAAAGAAGATTTTTAAGTGTAAATAAAATATGTGATAAAATCTTTTTTTTTCCATTGGCATTTATTCTTCCTGAAATGGCATTAAACTTTTTCAGCCTTATTTTCTTGTTCATTTATAACTTATTCTCTAAATTTTATAAATATTTTTACCTGTATATTTACAACTTGATCCTACTAATAATTTTAGATATTTATGGTATTACTTCTCTGGCATCCCTAAATTACCAATCCCTTTTCTTTTCTGTTATAAATATACCATAAATGATTTTATTATATTTTAGTGTAACCCAAATGCTTCCTGGAATTCATAACAAATCTCCGAGGCTCACTGTAAAATCTCATCAGTGTTTTCACTTATCAACAAACAGTTATTTGCAAACATATAAAAGTCACTTTTTATGTTTTTCCTATGCACAGTATGGCAATGGCAGAATATAGTACAAAAGGATTCTTATTTGGGTTGCTAGTTGTTAAGTTACCAATTTGAATAATACAAGGGGTAGAGAACAGCCCTGCCTTGTGTTTATCCTTTTTAGTCCTGCATCTGAAAGCCTGCTATATACACACAAAAACTGGATCTCTTAATAATACTTTTTCCTGATTAAGACATTTCTCTCCTACTTCCTGTACTGTCAGTACATGCAATATAAGCTCCCATTCCATGCAGTCAAAAGCTTTTTGAATATCAAACAATTCCAGTCCTGTGCTCATCTTGATATTGTCATATTCTAACATAAACATAAATAAATCCCACCAGTTAGTTGCAAAACCACGTTATCCCATTGCCAACTTCTGTGGTAATATCTTCTTTATACTCCTATTATTTTGGCTAGTATTTTCAAATCCAAATTTCTCAAGAAGATGGTTCGAAAATTATTAACCACAGGACCTGCCTCACTCATCTTAGGAATAACTGCAATCAGTGCTTGATTTAAATCGTCTGGCAATTTGAAATCTTTTCCCAAAGTATTAAATGTCATAATTAAGGTATTGTGGAATCCTTTGCCCCTTCCATTGATAACATTCCCCAACCAGCCCATGTGATTTAGCCACCTTGCTAGATTTTAATAATTGGATAGCCTTCTCAACTTCCCCTACATGTATATCCTGGTTTAACTCTACACTTTTCTCCTCTGTAAATTGCCTATTCTCCACTGCTTTAAAATAACACTCACTGTCTTTGGCCTACTCCCTTTTCTATAAATCTCTGTGAAATAATTTCTGAAAGCTACCCTAATCTTGCTACTCTTCTGATAATATTTCCTTCAGAGTCCTTTATTTGTAAAACAACTGACACATCTGTCTACTTCTTACCAATCAACAATCATCCTTTCTCATTAACAATACCTATTGGTTTGAATAAAATATAACAAATTAACTTACATTTTCAAAATAAACTCCATCACCTTCAGCTCTTCATTTTTATTGGTTTACTCTTGGTTTATGTTGAACTCATAAGTGCTGCTCCTTTTATTGTATTAAATTAAATCATCACCTTTTGTTTCCTCCCCGGTTTCCCTTATTTCCCATGTAATAACTGTCTTATATCCCTCTCACCATCACAGTGTTGTGATCATCATGTGAATTGAGTTCTTCCAAATGACATTTTCTACCAAACTTGCTAATTCTTGCCTTGATACTCCAGAGATAATGCACCCATCTCCATCTTTTCAATCCCTCCTGATATATTTTGGACTTGTAATACAACTACCAGTTGGGACTAGTCCAAAAGATTTATGTCTAAAATATTCATCTGCCTTAGCATTGATTCCATTGACTCTGGCATCAAAATGAAATCTATTATATTTCCCTGTTGAGATACAGCTCTAGAAAAAGTGAAAAAACATAGTAAATCTGCAGAAAAAAAGGCATCGCGTATGAAAAAGAGGGCATTCCCTCCACTCTGACATGTGATGATGTCATGACATGGGTGGAAAGTAGGTGGGGCATGGGTGGGGTTATCGGATGCAAGGAGTGTGGCCTAAGTCTGGTTTTAGCCACACCAAAAGGTGTCAACCCTATGTTCCAGAGAAGTAGAACTCTTTGAGTCCCATACCTGTCCCCTTCAGCACATCCTATTTATGTTGCAAGCAGAGTAAATCCCTAAATTGAGTAATTCTGATGCTATTCATTTTGAGGAAATGCAAAAGGACCATCACAGTGGGATACAAAGATGCCTTGTATGACAGGCATAGGTTACCTCTCAGCAGTTTGTAGGAAACAGAGTACGGAGATAAGGATTTGCGTTGGCCTGCAAAGGCCATGCTCTTTGCATCCTATATTCTTTTTGGGAGGGACCTCTATGAACATGCCAGTTGTTGCATGTGCCTGGTCAGGTAAATTCCAAAGGGGACATTGAATTCAATGTCAGGCTTGATGAAGGTAGAATACAATGGAATGATGACTTCCTTGGACCTAGATGCCATACCCTTGCTTTTAAGTTAAGTAACACATAATGATTTTCTTGCTATCTTAGACACATGTTGGTTGAATGACAGTTTACTATCTACATACATATGCAAATCCCTGACTATTGGTTCTACTCTTAGTTGTGTGCTATCCATAAGGTAATTTCTAGGTTGGCTGACTTACCAAAAGGTACTGTTATAAACTTCTTGGCACTGAGTTTTAAGCCATGGCTTTGGCACCAGTCATTTTTCTGTGTTAGTCCTTCCTGTAGGATGTTAATGTTTAAGGCCGATTCTATGACTGATCTAAGTTTACAATCAGCTGCAAAATGGGCAAACAAAGGCCCTTGATGAAGAGATGGTCTCCTCTAGCCTAACTTCCTGTGTGCTATCTGAGAGCCAACTGGCTATCCAGCATGTAACATGTGTTTATGGTTATTTCTGTGAGGGTTTTGTTTACAATGACTGAGTCAGGTATTGTGTCAAATGCCTTAGCCAAGTCAAGATAGGCAGAATGCACCATTTTGCCCTCATCCATTGCCTTGGTGAGTTTCTCAAGAAATTCAGTAAGGATGAGTAGGCATGATCTACCCTTGATGAAACCAAACTGGAATGGGTCCATTGTTTAAAGATTTTCTATGACCTTATTAATCATTTCCATGATCATTCTTTCCAGGATTTTGCATATGAAATGAGTCTATAGTTCCTGGGGCCCATTGATGGCCCACCCTTGTGCAGAGAAATGACTGTTGCAGTTCTACATTTGCATTGCAAAAAGCTTGTTAGGCTTAACAGTGACTCCAGTGGTCCCAATAGCTCATGTTTCAAGCTATTGAGGAGGCACCCTGGGATATTATTGGTGCCATTGATGCAGTGTTTTTGGCCTTAGCGATCACATCTAGGACCTGCTTCCTAGTGATAGTGGGGGGGGGGGTTGGTATTTCCTGGGGAGTGGCCGGGGGGGGGTTCAACACAATCAGTTCAACACAGTGCTGTGTGCTTCCTTTGAGGTTTCAGACATAGCTAAAGAAAGCTTTGTGGTTGTCTTTTGCTAGAAGACACTATATTTGTCTCTTATTTGGCTTCAGTAGATGTAAATCGCCCTTTTAGTTATTTGTTTACATTGCAGAAAATGGTTTATCCTGCTGGGCATAGCACTTCCTAATACAGGTTATGACTTCTTTTTTTGTTGTACAACCTTTTTATGCTTGGATTCCACCAAGGTGGTTTGTTTTTTGAGTTAGTTCTGGGCTTATGTCTGGTAGGCACAGCTGCATCTTTGCATTCATTGATATGATTGTACAGACTGCCTGTGAACAATTCTGCATAAGCAGCTGTGTTCTCGATGTTGCAGGGGCAAGGCTTGAAATGTTGACAGGGTTATCACTTTGTAGTAGGAAGTTTGCTTTAAAATAGTTTCTAAATGTTGTGGAATTAGCTAGGGTTACAGAATTTCATTATTGCTTTGTGGACTGCCTTACCAGAGAGGATACGACACTGGGTGAGTACAGAATTCTTTCATGTTTACGAGTACCAGGTTGAGTATATTTGTACCCTTGCTGGGCATATGGACTATCTGGTGCAAGGTGTTTCTGTTTACAAAGTCATGGAATCTCTTAGTTGATAAGTATCCCAGACTATAGTTGAGTAGTTGAAGTCACCAGAGAATATGGTATTGGGTTGAATGGTCAGAGCCTCTAGTAATACCAAGTATAAGATGTAGGTTTGTTGGTTCATAGAGGGTGACCTATAGCTTGCAAGGATATGATATGAGACTGCACTTCTGGAAATCTGGACATGGAGAAGCTCAAGCATGCCATCTGGTTTGACTAGTCTTGATGTGAGTTTATTGTTGATATGGACTGAGACACCTCCACCTTTGGTGTCTACCTCTACAGTAGCTGACTTAAATGTATGGAATGTATTGTAAAGCTAAAGGGAGTGTATTTTATTGTTTAGGCTCCTGACATTGAGCAATAAAACCTTTAGATTCCTTTGAGTTGGTTTAGCTATGTAGGAATGCCTGTCATTTTGGCATTGCCTAAAAAAGGCGCTATGGATGGGTGAACAATGTTTAAGCCAATATTTTGAAGCCTAGAAGGGATAGGTTCAGATCATTCTTAACAAGGCAATGTGGTCTGTTGGCCATATCCTCTCATGATGACAAATACTCTACCCCCTTGGAAGGGCCTAAACCAATTATTGCAGTCAATCATCAGTTATTTATACTGTGGCATCATCCATCATGTAGGTAGACTGCTGCTAAGCACATACTAGTCTGGAACGCATAGTACAAGAAATCCATAATGTCTCTATCCATATAGTACAAGAAGGTATGTCTCAGGTCATTTACACCCACATGGATTATGACTGGGTTATATTGGTACCTGTGGTCTCTTGACTTGACTGAGTAGGTCATTTTTTCAGATCCTGGCACCTGGTAGACAACCAATAGTGGTTTTCTCCTTCTTCACCTAGTGAGCAAGACATCTGTATTTCTCACAATGGAGTGTCCTATGATTAAAATATTGGGTAGTGTGTTGCTTCCTTTAAGGGCTTCGTAGTTGAGACTCCAAAGGGATTGACTGCATGTGTTGTTTTGAGTGTTGTTTTGGTGGAGTGCTTTGGGTTTGCTGAGGATTCTTTTTGTAGAATGTTTAGAAGGTCTTTAGGATTTAGAAAGGTTGCTTTTAACTGCCTGAGCCTATGCTGGTCTATGTGTGGTATCAGTACTACGTGTTGTGACTGTAATGTTTATGGCACCAATAACCTGATTGTTATTTTGATGGCTTTTGTCTGAAAGTCTTGTCGCCAGTGACATTGTGTAATTACATCTCTCATATACTGTATCCATTTCTCTAAGGATTGCCGGTGAACATGAAAAAATTCCATTGTCTCAGGCTGCTCATATCTACAAAGCTGGCAGCAGAGCAATTGGAAAAGTGCCCATCCCCGATGTCAGTTTTTTATTTATTTATTTTTTTTTGGTGAACTACAAAGGAGTGGTACAGCAGGCTAACCTAGGTGCTGTGAGGGTAGAAGCTAAAGATAGATTATGTAAGACTGAATTCAGGTGTCAGTGCTCCTCAGCATGCAAACACGTTGCTCTTTGCACAACTGAGTTCTGTGTTAAGTTACAGGGGAATTTTTATAGGGAAATGTAGCTTCTGTGCGCCTGCATCTATACAAGGCACTGCTAAATACCACTGTGTGATAAGCAGCAGAATTTATCGACTCAAAGAAAAGTGACTAAACCAAAAAAAAGCCTTCTGACCAATGAAACTATCTCACTTTAAGCCTTTCCATGTGTTTCCCAACTTGGACAGACCACAATACCTTACTACTGTCACTAGGATTGCAGTCTCAGTCTTCTTAATATAAAAACACACTTTAGTTAGCCAAAGGTGAAAAGGTACCAGAAACAAATCAAACAACTAGCTAGAGGTAAATTGCAAAGCAAGTCAAAGGCAGACAAACCAGCAAAGAATATACACTTTAAGACAATTTCAAAACACACAAATAGTCTAAGGGGAAGACCTACCCAGTTTCATATGTCAGTGCACAGCAAGATGAGCTAAGGAGATATGGGAGAAGCTTCCAGAACCAGGTATACAGTAAGGGCGAGCAGTTAAAGCCTCCACATTTGTAAGCACAACAGGGTTAAAAACATAAAAAATGAATGGGTGGGTGGGTAGGTAGAAAACAATAAAATGTATTTAAATGGCAAGATAAGTGCTGAAGTTTAAATGCACTTTCCTGGATGCACAACAGAGAAAGGGTGGGTGAGTGAGAAACAACAAAACTGATTTTGTTATTGCAAAAATCAAATAATGTTTCCTCCAGGACCCCTGTGTGTTCATGTTGTAATTAATAACCTAGTCCCACATCTTGAATAAATGAAGGACTCTCAACATGTCCCAGTTTCTAGGGAGATGCCTATTGGCATGGCTGTTCCAAACCTACAAAGGTGTCTGCATCCAAAGAAATGTATTAACCAGTATACAAAAGGGATACTGCTCTTCTACTGGGGTGGTAATGTTATTTTGTCTGCCAAAAGAGTATGGTGTATAAGCAGCCGCAGTGCCATGCTCCCTCACACATTTATATTTTAGATACATATAGCAAAAAGATATGCTTATTTGCATTCCTCTATGCTGTACTCATTTCCTTATTGTGAATTATCATGTCAGTCACTCAGCTTTATAATATGAAATAATTGTAAGCAATGTGACCTTTAATATGCTGCTGTATAGACAGTAACAAAGTGTAGTCACAACTGATAGAAGACATTTAAGTACATTTATGCTAGGATAACAGCCTTATCAGTCACAATAACTGACATTTTAAGGAGGTGGCTACTACTGATGCAATAACATTAACAGTATATTTCTTGCTGCACCAGTCGCATACTGAACTGGAAAGAAACAGCAACAGTGCCATAAATATAAGGAGATACATCCCATTTCAAAAAGACAGCACACACTTATTCACTTCACTCCCAAAATAGTGTAGTAGAGAAGTTCTTTGAATTATTGAACTATTCTTCTCCAATCCCAAAGAAAAGTTCCAGGAAAGCACACGTCTAATTAGCATTAGCTGTACCCTCGACAGCCACATTTGCATTTGGTCATCACTGGCAAGACCAGTGTAGTATTATTAAGTGGAGCCTTCTAACTACAGTGGTGTTATGCTGGTCTCTGAATTGAAAACCCTTATCACACTGAGCAAATCTGTCTGAATCAAGTTTGTGCATTACAGTATGGTTTTCTAAATCCTGGCTAATAACAGCAGTATACATCAAGAGCATTGAATAAAATAGCATTTGTTGAGTAACTGCAATCAGTTTCCAGTAAGCAGTGAGGTTATTCATTTGTATACAGAACACATGCTTTGAGTCAGAGTATATAGTGTTACTAATAAAGATAATTATTTACAAAGAAAACATGCACAGCAACAAGTGATAGCTGCAGTCTTCCATAATGAGCTGTACCTCTGATGTATGCATTATTACATCATGCAATGCCAGTTTATATTTTGTCAAGCAGTTGCATTTTGCTTCACTGTGGAGGAGTTATTTCTGTCTTTGTATTTAATTCTGAGTACTTACATAGATTTCTAAGTGGGGTGAGGAGTACTTCTCAAAGGTTTGTTTCTCATATAGCGAAGTTAAGGTCACTGATTTGAAGATTTGTGAGAGGAAAGGACCAGGTTTGTGTTAAATTTAGTTTGCATAAGGCCAATCATTGTGCCAGTTATCTGCTAAATATGGGATGGAGTTCAGTTTCAGGAGTCTGTACAAAATACTGTTTGTGTTCATTAGGATGCTCATTAAATTTTTAATACTACATAGTGATGCACTAATGTGAAAGTGTGTGTGTGTGTGTGTGTGTGTGTGTGTGTGTGTGTGTGTGTGTGTGTGTGTGTGTGTGTGTGTGTGTGTGTGTGTGTGTGTGTGTGTGTGTGTGTGTGTGTGTGTAGAGTGGTGTTAGTCACTATTTGTAGGTTATATTTTAACAGTGCTTGTAATATTCCTTCCATAATTGATTTTCTTGCTTTGGGTGGCAGAAAATGTGAGATTGTCCGAAACCAGAATAGCATTTTTGAATCTCTTCTTTTTTCCCTTATAATATGAAATTGGAAATTGAAGTTCTGGTTTAGCCAGAGGCGAACATATTTAAAGGTCTTTATA